>NC_060886.1:2766013-2778513 GCF_014805685.1 Silurus meridionalis
ACGTTCTGCGCCGCCAAGCGCGGCTTTCGCCTCCCGTTCATCGCATAACATTTAACAACAAAAGGCATATGTGCACTAACTAACAGCAGAGATTAACCAGCATACAATACAACACCTGGAGCAGCTGTAAGCCTTGATTTTTCCGCCACTTCCGCAATTCTTCTGCGTGCAGCCGCAGAAGAATTGCGAAGTGGCGGAAAAATCAAGGCTTACAGCTGCTCCAGGTGTTGTATTGAGGGATAATCGACGTTAGATAATCCGAGATAATCGACGTTAAATGGCAAATTTTTCCCCCCTTGTGCTCGAGATATTAGGGTTCGGCGACATAACCGATAAAAAATGCTTAGAAAAAGCGAGAATTTGGCGGTTCCACTTCAAAAACGTCGACTTAATAGGGTTGTCGAGGTAACCGAGGCTAGATAACCGGTTCCACTGTATAATATATATATATATATATATATATATATATATATATATATATATATATATATATATATATATTTATATTAGTTGTGAAGTGTTTAATACACTTTGGATAAAACTGCTTGCACCACGCAGAGAACAGACCGCATTTAGCGGCATACAACTTCCTCGTGGAGGGAGCTCTGGATACTACCTCACTACTTCGGTAGAGAGACCAGCGAGAGTCCATCGAGGGGCCACCAGCAGGTGGAAAAGTGCAAGTCACTAAATACTGAATTCTGCTATAAGCTTAATTACAACTTATACGGTATAAAGTAGGGAATTGTATCTTTCTTGGAAGGGGAGATAACTTTCATATATATGTATTTATATATACACCTTACATACTGTACATCCCGTATACTGTACACTATATATGCATCTTATCTATCTATCTATCTATCTAATATATATATATATATATATATATATATATATATATATATATATATATATATATATATATATGTACACACACGCATACATACTGTACATCTATCCATCTATCTATCGATCTATCTATCCTATCATTTCTTAGCTCTTACCGTTTGCCTGCTTCACCCAGGTGAAGGTGATTCCTCCTAGATGACTCTCGCTGAATCGCAGCAGGAATGTCCCAGACTCCTGGTTCTTCAGCAGAGCACGCTCCATCTCCTTACTCACAAACCCCATGATGTACCTGCAGATGGTGCAAGGTATGCTGGTTATTTTCTTCAGTAGCCACACAGGTACAAGAAAGACACACTGTATGGTCAACAGCACCATATGCTGTTGACCATACATGGTTGACCATACATGGTGATGAAGTCTGGAATTGCGATAGGTCAGAAGGAACTCCGACCAGCCATATGTGGTTCTTCTCCAAACTGTTAGTTGAAGACACACAAGTGTATAGAATGCCACGGGATATGGTAGCAACCTTTCTATTCTGCCCTTGTTCCTTCCTTTCGATCCTTCCTTGCTATGCTTCCTTCCTTCCTTTCTATTTTTTTCTGTCCTGTTGTTTCTTTCATTCTATTCTTTCTTTCTTCTGTTATCTCTTTCCTTTCTTTCTATTCTTCCTTCTTTCATTTCTATCTTTTGTTTTTTCTTTCCTTACTTCCTTTCTTCCTTCATTCAATCCCTTGTTTCTATCCTTCCTTATTATTCTTATTTCCTATTATCCCTTCCTATCCTTTCTTCCTTCCTTCCTTCAATTCTATCCTTCCTTTCTATCCTTCCAAAAGACGTTCTCTTTTGCACTTTGCACTTTTCCACCTCCTGGTGGCCCCTCGATGGATGGGCAGACCATGGTAGCTGGTCTCTCTACAGAAGTAGTGAGGTAGTATCCAGAGCTCCCTCCAAAAGGAGGTTGTATGCCGCTAAATGGCGTCTGTTCTTTGTGTGGTGGGAGCACCACCACTTGGCCCCAATTAACTGCCCGGTTGGTTCAGGGCTGGAGTCCCTGCAGGAACAGTCTGCTGCAGGGTTAATTCCCTTGACCTGAAAGGTTACGTGTCTGCTATCGTGGCTTATTGTACTCCTCTTGCTAAGCAGTCGCTGGGTAAACACCCCTTGGTGACACTTTTCCTGCGTGGCACATGGAGGTCATGGCTGTGCTCTTTCACACTATGCAGAGACTGGTCAGTGGAGCATGATTGGACTCTTAGAATGTCTCTAGGTTATTCATGTAACCCTAGTTCCCTGAGGGAACGAGACGCTGCATCTCTGAGCCAAACTCCCTGCATCCCTACCGCACCTTCCTTCTCTTTGCAAGAGCTAGTGTCGGCTCCATCGCTTGCGCTCTTTGTAGCTTTCTGGTCGTGATGTTTCCCTGCCGGTGACGCCGCATCTCATCATTGGCCAGATTTCACACGCGATTCAGAGCATGAACAATGCGGAAGCGTTAGCATTGTGAGGCAGCGTCTCGTTCCCTCAGGGAACTATTGTTAAATACATAACCTAGAGGAGTTCCCATCAGAGTGGGACAAACCTCGTTGAAACGGGCTGATGAGACCCAAACTAGATTGTATAGCCTTGTTCTATAGTGCGCAGGACCCATTGAGACATCTGGCAGAGCTTCCCAGGCTCTCCAAAGGGTATCAGTCTCTTGAGATTGACCTCGAGTACGCTGGGACAATGCCCTGATGCAGCTCTAGTGGCGAGTCATCCTGGTCCACAACGATGCCAGGTGGAAACCGAGGAGCGAGCTTGCTGGAGCTGGTAGTGCCCACATTTACCGAACGATTTCCCTGAAGGGGCCAGTGAGGAACGGGCACCAAGGAAGGCGGTGCTACACGCCCTCCGATCACCCCCCAGAAGGTCCTGTCAGGACCTTTTGGTCGAAGCCCTCTTATTGAAGATGACAGTCCTCAGGTCTGTCACCTCATGGGGCTTCGGACCAGAGCGCTTGTCGAGCTTACTGGACAGAGGGGCTTAATGCTCATTGGCTGGCCAAGCTATATCTAGCTTCTCTACGGCCCGTGTCACAACCTCCAGGAGCTCCTCGCTCTCGGGCTCGCTAGCCTAAGAGGAAGAGAGTTGGAGCGCAGGGAGAAACAACCTCCAAAAGGCGTGCTTCCGTAGGCTGCGAAAGGGACCTGGACCGGGCAGGTGAGGTCCACCTGCAAAACCCAGGAACTGTAGCACTGCTCTGCCTCAGCATGAGCAGGATCAGAACCGCAAGGAGTGAGGGCACCCTCCTGGAAGAGTGCCCAATGGGGGCGGCGCGATCACATCGACATGCGAGCGCAGTGCTTTCAGTCAACTCCCTCGAGAACCAACTTAGCATGCTCTGCTCCCAAACAATCCACACAAAGGCTGTGTGTGCGTGATATACAAAGCCAGCTCCATGAAGATATGGCTGGAGTGGAAGATCACTTGATATAAAGTTTCAACCCAATCGAACACCTTTGTGGTGAATGTAAATGCTGACTGCACTCCAGGCCTCCTCACTTACCTGACTTGAATGATTCTCACATAGATCTCCACAAAATCTAGAAGAACATCTTCCAAGAAGAGTGGATTATAACAGCAAATGAAGCTTGCTGTTGAACAGCAAAACTAGATGTGGAATTGGATGTTCAAAAAGAACCACCGATCTTATGGTCAGGTGTCCACAAACCTTTACACATACAGTGAGTTTTTAAATGTGACTGACACTGGAGACTCCTTCTATAATTGTTGAATTAAAAAATTCCAAAAAACGTCTAAAGGTGAAAATTAATGGTGCTTCTTTCAGGAGGTTAGTTTAGTTTTAGGTGCATTTCACTCACCCGTCAGTCCAAAAAGGAAGTAGATGTTTGTTGATAAGCTCCAGGATGGAGTCGAGCCACAGCCAGAAACTGAACGACGTCCCGTGAATGTTTTCCTGAAAATGCAGCAAATAGCAACTGTAAGTGCAGGTAAAGAGAAATGATAGTAGATTTCGTTTATTACGGCATCATCTCTACAGGGTTTCACACTCTCTTCTCTAATCAAACAGTCATGTGCAGTGATATCAGGAAGTATTTACTCCTGCAGACATAACACCAAGTCAATAAAGCTTTATTTATGTATCTGGTAAATGCTAAACTGTATTTTTCATAATTTATCTGTATTTCTTTATTTTTTGTTCTTTCTTTTTTTTATTCTTTTTCTAGCTTTTGTTCTTTCTTTTACCTTCCACTTTCATTCTTTCCTTCTTTATTTTTTTATATTCTCCTTTTTATTCTTTCTATACTTCCTATTCCTTCCTTCCTTCCTGTCTATCCTTCATTCCTTTATTTCTTTCAATCGTTCCTTCCTTTCTATCATCACTTCCTTTCTATATTTCCTTCCTTTTTCCTTCCTTTATATCAAGATTTTAGCAAATTCTATGCTAATTATTACAACTAGTGTCCTGTAGGTGGCGATAACACTTCAACCTTCACACCAAACCTTAAGGAGCATGAGGAGCTGTGTATTGCATGGATCGTAAGATAAGATCATTTTACCGACTTGTACATTTTAATCTTGTTCAGCCAAGGATACATTTTGTGAGAAAAAAAAATTAAACCTGAACTCAACACTCAGCTGAGGCTCCTGGTCCCCATGTCATTTTTATGAATGTGATTTTTATCTGTATCTTACAGCTGCAGTTTAAAGCTTGTATGTAAAATAAGTTGGGAATTATGAACTTATTGTTTGCATTTAAAAGCAAACATACATCTAAAAACAAATAAACCAAACACTTGAATCGGAGAAGGGACTCAGGAGGTGAACTAATTATTTCTGGTTTCTGTTTTCTGTTACAGAGTTCTGAGGCGCCACACTGTTTCCGAGTCGTATAGACCAGGAGTCCCCCAACCACCAGGCCACACAGAAAGAACAGACATTTTTTTCTTCATTTTTATTTTATGGACTTTTGCAATTTGCAGGGTGTTTTTGTGTATATTCAAATACAAATAAAAAATAATTCTTTTTACGATGACAGAAGATAAATGAACCAAGGTCTGAAGAAACAAAGCAGGTCTGTATGAGCGTTACAGTGACGGGAATAAACTGCAGTGATTTGCTCACCTTGATAAACTTACACCAGTTGACAGCAGTGTCCGGGTCTTCCTGAGCCTCAGGACCTGTGGGACATCACAGTAATGATAATGACGACTTTTCAAATGACTTCAAATGACTTCATTTCCAAAATGAGTTCGCTCCTCTTCTCAGTTACATTATAGCAGTTATAAACACTCCCTCATCTGTCCCTGTCTTTTTCCTATCTCTTTTTGTAGTTAAGTGAAACCCAAAACATCACAGGGGTCACAATACATTACTCTTCAATCCTTAGACTATTAGAAAACAATGACACTGACACTGGAGACTCCTTCCATCAATCTGATTAACGGATTTTCGTTTTATCTGAAATATTTATTTAAGTTAGTAAAACTACTAGGCATGTGATTAAACCCATAACTTAACATTTAGCTTAATGATGGTTTTTGCATTGTAATACAGTCCCTGTCAAAAATCTGGAAACAGTGAGTGTGTTACGGTTTTCGAGACACACGTTCACGTTACTTTTGTTTCTATGCCACAAACTTGGTAATGTAACAGTTAAAAGATTTTCTTTGACCAAACCAATCTATAAACATCCAGATGTTTCACATTATTTGAAAAATCCTCCCTTAGCATGAAGAACAGATTTACACACTCTCGGCATCCGGACAGTTTGTTTCTCCAATTGTTGAATGCTGAAATACTTTGCTGTGCCTCTTATAAAACTTTCTAAAGATGTTCTTCACTAGTTGGAGAACCCACTTCATCCCAGTGCAGTTTAATAGGATTTAGGTGCTATGACTGGGCAGGTCATTCCATGATAAATACACTCCAGATGACTGTTTGCTCTCTCAATAACGCTTTGGCTCATCAACTTGTTGTACGGTGAAGTCTGTTCCAATAAGCCGCAGTCTATATGGAACTGCATGGTGTTAAAGTATGGAATGGCAGCCATGTTGTTTCGTGATTCTTTTCACTTTCCAGAATAAGTCTCCAGCCTCCAAAACAACCCCAAAATATTAAGCTTCCACTTCAATGTGTGGGGGTGAGGGAGTCTAATCACATCTTCTCTCCTGTTATATGTCTTACACAAGTTCTTCTGTAAGAGACAAAAATGTCCCAGAGGAGACAACAGTGAGGGAAAAAAACTCCCTGAGATAGTATGAGGAAGTAACCTTGGGAGGAACCAGACTGAAAAAACCCATCCTTATTCTCATTACCAAATGTCCATTCATTACAGTTCCATCATGCGAATGCGGCTGTGTGTGATATGCAGCAGAAAGGAAATATGCTCAGCTCACCGAGTAGTTTATCTGCCAGCATGCTCAGCTGGTCTGTATTAAGGCCTCTCTTAGTAATGGAGGAAAACTGCCAGCTCAGGACCTTGGCCAGCTCTCCCCACATCATTGGAGGAGGGTTCAGGAAAAACCCAAGGTTCTGAAACAGAGATGATGTTTTATTGTGTGAGTAAATAAATAGTAAAGCGGAAACTGGTAGTTAAGTGGTTAAGCATTGGGTATTGGAATAGCATGTGTTCAAATCGCAGCTATACATAATAATCCACTGCTGGGCCCTTCTGCAAGGCCCCTAACCCTGAATAAGATCAAGGAGCCAAATGCTATAAATCTAAATATGCATAAAGAAACTTCTAATGGAAAACACCTCCTACCTGATAATCAGTACAGAGCATGTTAAACCAGATGATGGAGGCCCAGGCACCTGGAATCTGGCTGTTATGAGATATAATCACTATAGGAAGTGAAGTGGTCTGGGTTCAATCAATCACACACACACACACACACACACACACACACACACACACACACACACACACACACACACACACACACACACACACAGTACACTTAATACTCAACCTCCTTAAAGATTCCCTTCAACTTTGGATATCCACTGTATCTACTAGGTCTTTATTTTACCATAATATCGATGGTGATATCTGATTGTTTGAGTTGAGTCTCAAAGCTGAGCGAATGAAGTTGTTCCGTGATGAGAAGAGGAGACTGGGGGAAGAAAAAAGAGACTTGTTACTCACATCATTCATAACATACAAGCAGACTTTTTAAAAATCTAGAGCTGGACAAAAGTTTGGGACACCTGAACATAAAATTGTTATGTGCTTCCATTTGCTGTTGTGATAACATCCACTTTTCTGGGAAGATGTTTCACTAGATTTTGTGTAGATTTTGTGCTCATTCACAGGTATGGATGTTAGTAAATTCAGGTACTGATGTCTTGCCTGAATGTGACCTATTAATCATGCATGGATGTAAACGAGTTGGAGCTCTGTAGCAGGAGATCTTGCAATTTAAAACATGTAGAGCATATCTACATGGAGCTGGCTTTGTGCACACGGGCATTGCCATGCTGGAACAGGTTTGGGTCTCCTAGTTCAATTAAAGGGAAACATTTCCCCCAACATTGTGCTAACAGTTCGGGGATAAACTGCATATGGCTGAGAAAGTCGGATGTCCCAAAACATTTGGGCAAAAATGTATTAGATTTTATTTTATTATTATTATTATTATTATTATAGATGATATCCAGTTAAGACAGTAGTTATAAATTCCCAACCTCATTGGCTCTACCAACTGACTTCTGTTCTTTCAGTTGCTGTATGGAAATAAATAAATAAATAATTACGATTTGGATAGTTATATAAGGAGATAAATTAATATCGCGATAACTTAGTATGTAACTCGTACCAAGTGCCGGAACTCTGCAGACAGGCAGCCGTTTGATTCCTCCATATTCATGACCTTGGTGCTGGTTCCTAATATATTAAACCTACGAAAGCTACACCAGAAAATGAAAGTAAAGATCTAACATCCACTGTTCATTAGGCTTTCCAAAAAAAGTACCATGTGTTATATTAGGAACATTTGTTTCATCTCTTACCCCTTGAAGGTATTCTTATCTGTTAAGTCCCTATAGAGAAAATGATTTATGAAACAATGAGTTACAGGTAATAAAAATGGGTAAGTTTAGTATTCTGATATATCGTCGTACTTATCCAAGGAGACTTTGACTTTAAGCTGGCAGTTCAATTCCGGGAGCTTCACCAGCAACCTAGTGAAAAGGTAAACACAACGTTCCATACACAGCAATAAAGCAGAAAGAATTATTTCTAAGCTCATCTATTGTAATTATATATCAATTTATATATTTTGGTTTGAGTTAACTCTGGTTTTCATTTGCATTTTCCCTTAATATATGGTCACCTAAAATTTAGGTTAAGATATGGTCATTTGAGAAAACATTATTGACATTGGTGTTTATTTAAATCAAAATAAATTTAAGTTAACTCAGTTCATATGTGGTCAGATAGATAGATAGATAGATAGATAGATAGATAGATAGATAGATAGATAGATAGATAGATAGATAGATAGATAGATAGATAGATAGATAGATAGATAGATAGATAGATAGATAGATAGATAGATAGATAGAACTTTATTGTCATTGCATAGTACAGGTACACAGCAACGAAATGCAGTTTGGCATCTACCAGAAGTGCAAAATGTAGCAGTCGTGCAAAAGTGCAGATAAAATATAAGTTAACTGTGGTGTTTAGTAGTTTATATTAGGTCATTTGAGTTACCTGTGGTACATATTTCATTGTTTATATAGATAAAAAACATATCTGGTTCCTTGAGGGAACAAGACGCTGCTTTGAAAGCGCTTTCATGTTGTCCATGCTCTGAATCAAATGTGTAATCTGTCCAATGGAAAGCGCAGTGTAATCTGTCCCAGGGAGCTACAAAAGCACATAGTGTGAAGTCGGTGCTAGCTTCTGTTTGTTTATGAAGTGCTCTGTGTGTTTTCTATTGTTTGTCAATTGTTTGTTTAAAATGATGGCTAAAGAGAAAGGGACTAGGCACACCTACCGACTGTGTGTTCCTCCCTGCCCCCGCTATATCACAAGTGGGGATACACACAGTCTTTGTGTGGCTTGTCTGGGAGCAGACACTCTTTGAGGAGGGTGCCCCCTCTCTTCGCGGTATTGGGATGGTTTTGAGATGGGCTTGTGAGTCGTAGGTTAAGGAGCTTATGTAGGTTGTGGCTCGAGCAGGCATATCAGGATGACCTGCTGCAAAAGCTGGATGTGGGAGACATCTCGGGCAGCCAGGAGGTCCAGGAGCTCCGCCGTATGGTGGATTTAGCTCTCAGGGCCACAAAGGAGACCGCAATGGCCATTGGCTGGCCTATGGCCACCCTAGCCTCCACAGAAAGGCATTTGTGGCTTAGATCCCTGCTGCTGGACGCCGCCTCTAACGCCGACTGGCCTGTTCGGCGACTCTGTTAACAGTTCCAAGAGGCTAAGAAACAGTCAGCGGTATTCCAGCAGTTTCTCCCACTTTCCCTGCTTGGTGGGCACAGCCCCAACCACAACCCAGCATCTCCCGTCATTGGGAGGAAAATAAACAGATCCTGTGAGACGCTCTGGACTGAAGTCTCAGGAGGTGGCAGATCTGAGGACTGTCATCTTCAATAAGAGGGCTTCAGCCAAAAGGTCCTGACATATGATGTTCTGGGGACCATGCTGGGAAAGGAAATGTTGCACCTTCTTCGAGGCTCCTAAAGCTGCACCAGGGCATACCAGAGGTCAGTCTCTAGTGCCATACCAGAGTTCAGAGAGATTGATACCCTTAAGGGACTATCTGGCAGCCTGGGAAGCTTTGCCAAACCTGTCCCAAAGGGTCCTGTTCACTGTAGACAGAGGCTACATGATTCAGTTCGGTTCTTGTTCGCCTGGTTCGATAGGGTGTGTCACACCATAGTGGGTACCGAGCAGGCCCTGGTCATGGAACAAGAAGTAGACATTCTCTTGAGGAAGGAGTCAATCGAGGTGGTCCCTTCATCAGACAGAAAGTCCGGGTTCTACAGCCGGTAATTCATAGTTCCCAAATAAGATGGTGGGTTGCGTCCTATCCTAGATCTATGTCAGCTAAACCGCTCACTTTAGAGGCTCAGGTTCAAGATGCTGACCCTCAAGCAGGTTGTGTCGCAAATTAGATCCGAGGAGTGGTATGTTATGGTAGATCTAAATGATGCATACTTTTATGTATCCATCCTCCCTTCTCAAAGGTAGTTCCCGAGGTTTTCTTTCTGGGTCGAAGGGTACCAATATTTGGTCCTTTTATTTGGTCCTGCCCTCTCACCCCACACCTTCACAAAGTGTGTGGATGCGGCTCTGGTTCCCTGAGGATTCAAGGCATCTGCATCCTAAACTATATCGACAATTGGTTGATATTAGCTCATTTAGAGCAGTTAGCGGCCCGGCATTGAGATGTTTTTCTCACTCACATGAAGGAGCTAGGGTTTTGGCTAAACAGCAAAAAGAGTGTGAGAACCACTTATTTTGGCAACTATAAGAGTCAAACCTTATGTGCGTGCAGCTATCTCCTGTCCGCATTGTGTCCATCATTACGGCCATCAGGAGGATCAGAGAAGAGCAGTCACTTACTGTCAAGCAGTTCCAGAGACTGGTCGGGCTTATGGCAGCAGAGTCCAATGTGATTCCCCTTGGCCTACTGCACGAGACCCCTTCAGTGGTGGCTCAGGACCCAAGGGTTCTCACGAAGGGGCAATCTCCTCTGTACTATTCAGACAACACCTCGGTGGTTTCGTACATCAACCACCAGGGGGTCTTCGCTTATGTCTCTTGTACAGGCTGGCACACCAGATCCTCCTGTGGGTTCAAGGGAAGCTTCTTGAGTGCAGCATACATCCTGGGCAGCCTAAAACAAGCAGCAGATGCCCTGACGAGACAGGGATTAAGACCCGGGGAATGGCAGCTCCACTGTCATGTGGTGGAGCAGATCTGGAAGAGATTCATCAGGGCTCATGTAGACCTTTTCATGACTCAAGAGACACCACACTGCCCCCATTGGTTCTCCCTTACTCCCCCAGGCCCTCTGGGGCTGGACGCCTTGGCTCAGGTATTGCCAAGGCTACGCCTGTATGCCTTTCCCCCCGCCATGCTGCTTCCAGGAGTTCAATTAAATTAAATTCATTTTTATTTGTATAGCCCTTTTAACAATAAACATTGTCTTAATGCAGCTTTACACAGATAATGTGCTCGAGTTTCTGAAAGGGAATGTTTCTACTTTACATATGAAACCCTAGTTCCCTGAGGAAACAAGATGCTGCGTCTCCATGCCACACTGGCCCTGCAGCACTTCCTAATCCTTACAGAAGCTGGTGCCAGCTTCACTCCATGTGCTTTTTATAGCTTTCTGGTCGTGACATCATCCCGCTGGTGACGCCATGGACACATTCTCAAAGCATCGTTGACACAGCATACATACGTAACCTAGAGACGTTTATTCTGGATTGAGTAAACTGGTGTACATTTAAGTTCATTTGTGGTTATTTGACTTTAACTTTATTTAAGTTGCCTGTAGTGTGTAGTTATCTGAGGTGAGGTACAAGCTTTTGAGATAACTGTGTAGCTTTTAGTTGATCTGTAGTCGTTCGATAAAGATATTCATTTGAGTCATCAAATTTGAACTGTTCCAGTATCACTCAATATAACTCTTGAGCGTGAGTTCATTCATGTTCTATTTACATACCTGAGTTTAACTGTGAACTGTGAATTAGTCTTCAGCACCAGGGGCCTCTCCGGATGAGTGGGCATGCATGGCTGTCTTTCTACCACAATGGAACTGAAAGACACATCACAAGCACTCGCATCCTGCACTTGCATGTAATCCTGACCACAAAGCCAAGCCAAATACCACCTCTTACTGTGAAACCGACAAAGAACATGACGTACTTGATAAGGAGGTTTTTGAAGAGCGACAACACCTGCTCCTGCATTGAGCACATGTTCAAAGCGATGGGGTCGTTATCGTACGTGAAGTTTTGCACCAGCTCCTGAAGCAAGTTCAGCTGATGACGAATCTGCTGCAAACACTCAGCTACTGAGGTAAACCTGTGGTGTACACGTTACTTTATTTAACTTACAGAAAAAAGGTATAAAACACACTGTCTGTCATGCATATGCACTCAGACGATGGAACCATCTTGAAGAGTAGATGGACATCAACTCATCTACTCACACACACACACACACACACACACACACACACACACACACACACACACACACACACATACACACACACACACACACACACACACATACACACATACACACACATACACACACACACACACACACACACACACACACACACACACACACACACACACACACACACACACACACACACACACACTCACTCAAATGTGTGTTACCGAACTGTACAACCTGGACTTAACACTTAACACACACTCATTCAATCCATTACACCACCATTTATTTATTATTATTTATACTTGACCATACTATACTCCTTAACTGCTGTTTTTGCACCTTTCACTGTATTATACTGTTTACATGCTGTTTTTTGCACCTCTGACTGTATTATACTACACTGTTTACATGCTGTCTTTTGCATCTCTTGACTGCTGCTGTTTTTTGCACTACATTATTCTGCTTATATTCACTCCCAGGTATA
>NC_060886.1:2783513-2838513 GCF_014805685.1 Silurus meridionalis
AATGATTTTCTTGTAAACAGAGCGAGTCTCGAAACTTTTTAAGTGTTGCACATAAGATGGTTATAATATGAATAGAAATGTTCAGGAAGTGGATCGCCTGGAGGAAAACGCTGTTCTTTGTGATGCTCCATTTTACATTCGAATGCTCGCCTTATCACTCTGGTGGTATACAGTTGAAGAATGAAAAGTGGACAGAAGAGCCCTAATAACTTTCTCAGCAGTCCAGATTGGCAGATTTGGTAGCTGTACATAAGACAGACACAAAAACTATCTTTGGGTTTCTCCCATTAGGGGTCGCCACAGCGGATCATCCGTATTCGTGATCCGCATATTTGATTTGGCACATGTTTTTATGCTTAATGCCCTTCCTAACGGAACCCTCCCCATTTATCCGGGCTTAGGACCGGCACTAAGAGTGTACTGACTTGTGCAACCCTAATGGCTGGGTTACATAAGACAGACATGATGACGGCTAAAACTGCATCAACAGCTCTTGTGGCAGGTTGAACTTTCTCAACTTGTAAAGGAAGAAATGTTCTCTGCTGAGTTTTCTGTGTTATGGAGTTATTGAGTGCTTCCCATAACGCAGTTTTGGAATTAAACCAAAATTCGACCTACAGTACATAGTTGTTAAAATTCTCTTAACTTAATTTTGGCCAGACATAGTTCACGCTCCAAGGTTCTTTAATTATTTAGATCACTATTCAATTAAATTCAATTTGTATATGTAGAGCACTTTTAACAGTGGACATGGCAGTTTTTCACAGATAAAGCGGTAATGAAAGAGTATACGAGTTTGTTACTTAGAATTGTAAGTTTATTCCTGATGAGCGAGCCAATGTCGACTGTGGTAAGAACAAACTCCCTTAGATGGCATGAGGAACAAGCCTTGAGAGGAACCAGACTCAAAGGGGAATCCATCCTCATCACCAAATGTCCTTTGTTTACAATTCCATCATTGTTCAGGTGTGGCAACAAACGTGTGGTCTTGAGCCACTGTAGTATATATTAATTCTATTGAATATTAAATGCAGTCCAAATCCATCCTCCAAGTTTTAAGTTGCTCAGTAATTTCATGGATCTTTAGGTTGTTGATGTGGAACCATCTCCAGCTGCACAGAGTGGCCTCCGTATTCACTAAATATATCGAATTAGGTAGAATCAGTGACAGACAGTCAGATATATAAAATAGCCCATGTACTGTACCTGTGTTCTAATGGCCATCTCCAGAATTCTCCTTTCCTCTTTCATGGAGTTTGATATGATCATAGCCATGTATGTCGGATTTTCTTGAAAGTGCTCCTGCAAGGACGATAAAAACATTAAAAAAACAATCTGAATGAATAGTGCGAGGAGAGGAAGTTATAGAACTAGTGGGATTGTGTATCTGTGGTGGTTCTGCACCTGCAGGTTGCGTTGTATTTTGCGGAAGTTGTGCTGAAGGAGAAAGTTGTTGCTTGGGTTCAGGCGACCGTAGAGCTCATCCAGTTTACTCAGTAGGTCGTGGAAACGCAGCCTCGCGAGGGACTCATCAAGGGCTACAGTGTCCCTGTGCCAGATAATAATACCATCATTAATCGTATCAAACTCAACGATAGGCAGGTTCGATTTGCAAAAACCCATATTTTATTCACAATATAACTGTTGAAATGTTGAAATGTTTACATTACTCTCATCATGGTACGTTTACTCAATTTCAAATCAAATCAAAATCAAATCAAATTTTATTTGTGTATGTGACAAATAAAATTTGATTTGATTTTGATTTGATTTGAAATTGAGTAAATGTACCATGATGAGAGTAATGTAAAGCTCAGAAAGAGTGGAAATGTTATTTGAGTATAGTAAACTGGTTTATAGAGTGTACACAATACTTCATTTACAGTGTACAACTGAATTAAAGAAAACTTGATGTGTATTTAGTGATCCAAAGACCAATGGTAGTGTTTTTAAATGGGAGAAAAAAAGGACAATTAATACTTCACTGCCCCTCTGCCCTCATTGCTGAGGTGCCCCCTTTACCAAATTCTTAGAATTAAAATGTCTAATGAAATTATTGATCCCAATCTGATCTAATATAAATACAAAATTTGCTGTTGTTGGCACACTTTGTAGACAAAAAATGCCAATGCCTTGACAAAATAAGAGATCAGAGAAAGAAAGAGAGAAGGGAAGCTGCAAAAAGGCAGTTCAAATTTGCAAACATGGATTCAAAGCTCAAGCAGGTAAAACATCTTATTGAATATTTAGCAGTTTGTCACACTTTAATTCTTGTAATTAAGTACATTTTCCATTCCAAACTCTGGACTTCATCGTGCATCCTAACATGGGGAATTCGAGTTTGGGAAAGATGCAAGAGCCTTCGTAAAGCATGACTTCTACGTGGATGATGGACTGAAATCAGTGCCAAATGCTGAAGAAGCGGTTTATTTGCTGAAAAGGCAAATCAAGACTCAGGAGATGTTAGCATGCTCCAACCTGAGACTTATATATAGACTTACATAAAATAGCATCAAACTGTGATGAAAGCTTTTCCAGTGGAGGATCATGTAAAGGACCTCAAGGACCTGGATTTGAAAAAGAATACTCCACCTGTTCAGCGAGGCCTTGGTCTTCGTTGGAATCATTACGCTGACACCTTTACTTTCTCTGTTGATGCAGAAGAGAAGCCTTTTACACGTAGAGGTGTCTTAGCAACAGTCAACAGCGTTTTCGACGCTCTTGGGCTGGCATTGACTGTTACAATCCAGGAAAAGTTCCTCATTCGTGATTTGACAGTTGACACAAAAGACTGGGATTTCTTTTTACCAACAGACAGGGAAGCTAAAAGGAAGGCTTGGAAATGCTCTTTGCATGATCTAGCTAAGTTTGAAATGAGTGTACCCAAAGGTCTTTGGCACAAAAATCTTTGGCACAAAGGACAGAAATCCAGTTTTTTCAGATGCTTCCACAAAGGCTATAGCTGTACGTCTTAGACAAGGCTAAGCTTGCTCCACTGTCTGCTCACACCATACCTAGATTAGAGCTGGGAGTAGCTGTCCTGGCAGTAGAAGTGGCAGCACTTATTTGAAATTAATTGGACATTACCCCAAATGCTGTAAAAAAAATTTTGCAACAGTAAAGTTGAGAAACCAAGAAGAAACCAAGCGATATGTATATGTGAGCAATAGAGTTCAACGGATCAGGAATTCGACAAGGCCAGAACATTGGCATTATGTTCCCACAAGTCAAAACCCTGCCGACCATGCAAACACAGTACCTGCTTCAGATCTGAAAGATTCTGCATAGATTTCTTTGCCTGCCTTTCTTTCTCATTGTGCTTCAAAGAGTCTTGAAGACCATCAGACATACATCCTAATTGACCCTGATTGAAATGTGGAAGTGTGTTCTAATCATACTGCCCTAACACCCTATGACCTTCCTTTTGGTCTTGGCTTGCATCGCTTTGAGCGCTTCTCAACATGGAAATGTTTTAGATTAATTATATCAAACTTAATCCGCATTATACATTCATTCAGACTCAAAACTAAAGTAGCGAGCGCCTGTTAAAAATGGCATCTTTGCGACAAAACATCCACAGAGAAACTTTTAATTCTATATTTGTAACAACTGGATAATTTGTATTAACAAGCAGAGTCCCAAAAAAATGTCTGTGCATGGAAATGTTTGTGCTCAGAAACATGTTTAATGTGGCTTAACACAGTACAGAACAGTAGGGTGAACTACAGAGACGAGCACGACAAACCGGTCAGACAGAACTCTTAGCTTTTAGTCACGTGTTTTATCTACACCCCACAATGTTAGTGTTACTTCCTGGTTTGGGAACAGCATCATGCAGGACAGGCGAGCCACTGTTTTTTCTTTGTTGCGTTCAGTGAAGTGCTTCCGCTCCTTGAAAGCAAACACAGAGAGAATGAGGAAGAGCTTCTTCCCGCAGGCCATTCGGAGTTTAAACCAGGAAACACCCAGGATCTAGTACTGGACCTCTCTCTCCATTGTCAATCATTTCTGCTCAACCTTTTTTGCACTATGACACTTTAACAGCTCACTGCCACTATATATCACACCACATTGCACATGGACACTAAATCACTTTCATTTGTACTTCCAATATCTTCCATACTCATTAATGTATATACATGTATTTTCAAATATTCTATATATTTTATCCTTTTTATTTATCTACCTTTTTTGTTTTGTTTTATTTTTATCCTTAATTCTATTCCTTTTTATGCTCAATGCTGGACAGTAGTTCAAAGCATTTCACTGCATGTCGTACTCTGTATGTATGTGACAAATAAAATTTGATTTGATTAGAACTTCACTTTTAAATATATGTGAGCAGTTCATTTCTCACCAGTCAATGCTTTCAATCCACTGGCTGAGGTACTGACGAATCTCCATGGGGAAGGCGTCATCGTAAAGTTGACCGATCTGCTCCAGGTATCTCGAGTCCAGCTGTTGAAGCTGGTACCAAAGTGCCATCTAGCAACAGATTCAATCATCACAATCATCTCAATTTTTTCTCTCAGGTTATTTACATGATTTCATTTGTATTTGACCGAGTTTCAGGCATCACAATTAGCAAAAAAGAACAATGATAAAATGGAAGGTGGTAAAGGCACTGGAACTGGATTAGAAGGTTATGAGTTCAAATCCCACCACCACCAGGCTGCCACTGCTGGGTTCTAGAGCAAAGGCCTTAAGCAGCCCTTGTTCTAGATCAGGGGTCGGCAACCTTCACCACACAAAGAGCCATTTGGACCTGTTTCCCACAGAAAAGAAAACACTGGGAGCCACAAAACCCTTTTGACATTTAAATTGAAATAACACTACATTTTTTTTTTTGCCTTTATGCTATGTATAATCAAACCATAATGTGTTGCATTTATGAAATCAATGAACTGCAGAGAGAATGAAATTAAATTAAATGAACTCCTTAAAAAAAGACATTGGGTTGAAGGTTACTTTCAAGTAAAATACTTAATGTCTATTTGAGTCTATTTGAGTCTACTTGTATTTATGAAAAGAACGCCGAACATAAATTATCCACCGGCAGCAAACCAAAAATGCCATCCTCTTCTGTGTGCCGTCAACCAAAGTTTAAGAAGTCGCGTGCCGGTGGGTGTCGCACATTAGCGGTTGTGACGCATATGAAGAGCGACAAAAAACTTTAACACGTTTTATTTAGATTTTACAAGATCACCAAAATCTTCAAATTTAGAATTACATTTTAAAAACTAACGAACTAAAATAAATTACATTTTAATTAAATACTCATTATTTATTTTCCAAAGCCACAGGGAGCTGCAGAAGAGGGATGAAAGAGCCGCATGCGGCTCCGGAGCC
Organism: Silurus meridionalis; assembly: GCF_014805685.1. Taxonomy (NCBI): domain Eukaryota; kingdom Metazoa; phylum Chordata; class Actinopteri; order Siluriformes; family Siluridae; genus Silurus; species Silurus meridionalis. The sequence continues at coordinate 2,788,863 of NC_060886.1, forward strand.
GCGGGTTGCCGACCCCTGTTCTAGATAAAGGCATCTGCGGAATGTCATTAATGTAATTGGGTGGAAAAAAAACAGAAAACTTATTCACTTTTTTTTATCTGAATTCATTGTCAGGTAATGGGGATTTGTGTTTACTTTGAGAACCGATAGTGCTTCATTCACTTGTGCAGTTTCTTTTGTTTACTGAAGGATGAATCTAATACAACTACAGCCGCGATATTCTACAATAGCATTAACGTGCGACACACTCAAATTTTATATTCAGTCTACCAGGCAAGTCAATCTGCAAGGGTCCCCAAACTACACCTGCATACCCCCACATTTGAAACGGCCATCTGGCAGAGACATATTTGTAAAATGTAATTTTAAATATATGTTTTACTCCTATCATATCTGTATTTTATTTTAATGGTTGGCTTTCAAACTAAATTTCCCTTAGTTATTAATTGAGTTGAGTTGCTGGAACTATCGGCTATTGGCAAAATCCATACCGATAGTTTTTCCGGCTTCCGGCCTCTAGAGAAGAATCACTGATGTCAGTGTGCTTGTTTTTGTTTCTCCACACGAGACCGGAGAGACCGAGATCGCTATATTATATTTATCATCATAATTTATTAATTATATAATTATATTTACCAATAAGTATATTCATATTTATTTCAGTAAGCACATTTTTATGATTTAGGACCTTTTTATTTTTTATACTTGTAATGAAGCTCAGTACCATTTTACATGGAGTGTTATTTTTATTTGTTTCTTTGTTTCTTTTTTTATCCAGTATTGGCTGATTAATCGTTATTCGGCAAGCACGATCCAAACCCCGCTATCGGTATCAGTAACATCCACTATCGGTCAAACTCTAGGTAATAATGTAGCATCATTTCTTTTTTTATTCACCCACCAAGCATACACATAAATAAGTCTATTTTAATTTTAAAAGCAATGAATCTGAAAAAAATGTGATTATGATAGTAATAATGCTCTTTTAATAGGCAGAATATCTCTTGAAAAGTAATGATCACTTGTTTGTATGGTGCAGAACAAAATAATAAACTGATCTAGCATTAGGAGGCAGAATAAATACATTTAAAATCATAATAAAATCTTCACAATGATACTGGTGGTCACTCCGGCATGTCATTTTTTGTTACAGACCGACCCGGCCCCCAGTAAAGAAAGGACAAATTATGTAGCCCATAATTAACGTTTAGATACACACTCGCATCACCATATAAAGTGTAACGTTCACAGAGGGCTCCGAACCCAGTGTGACTCCTACACGGCAAAAGAGAAGCAGAAGTGGAAGTTATATGACTCACTTTGAGTAAAAATATTTCTTGATGGAATAAGAAATAAAAATCTCAGAATCTGGAGAGGAAATGCAGAGAAAGTGGATTCTATCTAAAGTTTCTTTTGGATTAAACTATTAAAAAAACATGAATATGGCTTTGTACTGGAACTGCGTTTGGCACCTAATCGTTCATCAGTGAACATAATAGACTTCCACCTCCACTGGGAACATGTTCCACTAGATTTGGTGGAGATTTGTAAGATTTCATAAGTAAAGTCAGAGTAAAGTCAGGTAGTGATATAGGTGACGTGAGGAGGCAGTCAGAGTTCACATTCAACCCACATTCATCCCACAAAAGACAAACTAGAAACAATCTGCGCTTGTCTGTATCCTGTCTCCTGTTAATATGAGTGTAGCATGAAGTTAAAACCTGAATATACTGTACAGTATTTCATAGTATGTCTCCTTTCCCTGGTTGTTGAATCTACTAAACTTCTGAATATTAAAATATTTAGGATGTGGTATCTGGATGTCCAAGGTTTCGATACTTGATACTGTACAACACCCTAACAATATTGCCTTGGTGTGAATTCTCGAACACACTTTCTCCTGAACCATACTGCTAGGTACAATATACACACACATCTAATATATATATATATATTATTATTGTTGTTAATTATTATTATTATTATTATTATTATTATTATTATATGAAATACTGTTTAATGATTTTAAAACCAGAGCAACAATAAAAATAAAACTGTAGAAAATGAACCCCTGCGTCCAGTTGAACATTTCTAAAGTTTTATAACTGGGTCACGTGCTCGTGCTATTATAAAATACCTTACCTTACCAAAAGCCTTGGAAGGAAACCTGTAGTCTGAAGAAACGGGGAGATAAACGGGGGTTGTATGAGACAGATTTGTGTTGATCAGTTGTTCGGGTTTTATCAAATAATCTGCAGCAGCTTTCTTACTCCCAGCGTCTTCAACCTCAGAAAAGCTCCAGACCCTGAACCAGCTGAGCGTGGGTCTCTCAGCCAATCAGAATACCGGATTCTAGTGCTTCGCCCAACCTCCAGTGAACAGCCAATCAGCGGTGAATGCGCACGTGTTCGCCCCGCCCCTTTCTGGTCCGGCTGTTCTTCTCAGGGTGCGTCCTCCTGCTGTAAAGATTCCAAAACGCAACTCAGGATGTGGCAGCAGTGGGAGGAGCTTCATTTAACCTGATGACTGGGAACCAATCCTGTTTAGATAGAGCAGTTAAATCCAGCACAATGTGATGACTAATAAGATGCTGGTTGTGTAATAAAAGGTGGTGAATTAAGAGTTGAAAATTAACAGGGTGTGGGGTTACAACAAGAATGTAAATATCTTATATATATATGTACGTACATGCATACGTACATATGACGGGACACCATGATGGACAAAAGAACTGACACACAATTTCATAGGACCACTATGGATTCGGTAAAGTGTCCCATCACTTGAACTAAAAGATCCAAACCTGTTCCAGTATGACAATGCCCCTGTGCACCAATCCAGCTCCATGAAGATACACGGTAGCAGACTGCTGATATAAAATTACAGTCAAAACCAAAGAGCAGTAAAATGATTAACCTCACAAAGAGCTAAATACTGGAGTTCAGTGTGGAGATACAGAGCAGTGAGAAGGAAACATTGTGAGGCAGAGCTGAGAAACACCACCGAGAACAGTAGGTGGAGGCTCAGGAGAGCGTGTGGGGGAGTTTGTTGATTTGCTGGAACAGCCGGAGGAAACCACGTGCATTCCGTGAAAAGTTAAACTGGTCTGAAGACTTGAAATGTGTGTGTGTGTGTGTGTGTGTGTGTGTGTGTGTGTGTGTGTGTGTGTGTGTGTGCCAATTCCATAATTTCCTTGTAAAACAAACAGTTTTTTTATCACATGGCTCACAGCTTTATTCCCCTACATCTTCCGTTAATAATAATAATAATAATTATAATAATAATAATAATAAAAACAATAATAATGATGATGCTTCCTTGTCGATCAATAGGTCGATTAATATCCTACTGCACTCACCCATGAAAACCAATACAACAGAAACCCTCCTACAATTTGTACTGGTTGTAGTAGACATACTGGGAATTGCACTGCTTTTAATGGACATTGTATTGGTGTTGTAATGGTGTGGGTGTCTACTGGGACCTCACTTTTAATTGGTGGCATGGTTTGTTTTTATGCAATTTTACATTATGAGCTCCATACACACACACACACACACACACACACACACACACACACACACACACACACACAGACAAACAGAAACACATAACCACGTACTCACACCTACTGAACATGTGGAGAAGATATTGTTCAGTGCCGTCACCTGCTGGTCGACTTTATCACTGCAACAAAGAATAAAAAAAACTTCTTCTTCTTCTTCTTCTTCTTTTTTCGGCTTCTCCCATTAGGTGTCGCCACAGCGGATCATTAGTCTTCATACCCCCCTGTCCTCTACATCTCCTCTTTCAACCCAACTACCTGCATGCGTTTCCTCACCACATCAATAAACTTCCTCCTTAGTCTTCCTCTTTTTCTCCTTCCTGGTGGCTCCATCCTCAGCATTCTCCTACCGATATACCCCCAAGTCCCTCCTCTGCACACATCCAAACCATCTCAATCACACCTGTGACTCTAATTCACCTCTGAACCCCATTGTGGATTACTTTCCTGTACAGCATAACACAGAGTGTTTTATTCCTCTTTTATTTATTCCAAATGTCTATCATACAGTCATTCTGAGTTATTGTGTGTGCGCTGTAATAATCCAGGCCTGAGGATTTCTACATCACCAAAAGGGAACATGACTGTTTTATAATTTTTATTGAAAATCAAAACAAATGATACATTCATGGAGCAGAAAACGTGTTACATTTCCTTTCAAAAATAAACAAAATAAAAAGAATACGGACAGAAACAAAAGGAAAACCAGACACGTCATGGAGACCGCACAGATTACTGATCGGGATCTTCGATTTCAGTTTTATTCCTGCTCGACATCATGTGTCTAAAATCCTTAGAGATGTTTGAATCTACCGAGTGAATGTGGTTATGTCCTTTTGGATTCCGGACCGTTTCTGATATTTATACATTACATTCAGTTTTCAAACCCTGTGCGTCATAACATTCAGTTTTTATCAGATAAAATGTACAGAAAGAGGATATGTGAGATTGCAGGAGTGGACAAAGACAAAGAGATGATTTTAAACACACACACCATCACACACACACACACACTCACACACACACACACACACACATATACACACACACACACACACACACACACACACACACACACACACACACACACACAGGGTATTTCTCACACGCCTTTTATGTCTTTGTGCCGGAGCAGAGAGAATCCAGGAAGGTCTATAATGAGCTCATCTGTAAACAAATAAATAAATCAATCAATCAATATAAATACTGAATTACATTTGTAATTAAAAAAAGAACACAATTATTATTTGAATTTCTCATAAAAAAAAAATTCATGACATCATCATATCGTCTAAATTTACGCATTTACACTTCGTGTTTTTTTTTTGTAAATATGATATGACAAAATATAACTGTAAAAGGATACAAAAAAGCATGGCCTATAGTTTATATATATATATACACACACACACACACACACACACACACACACACACACACACGCACACGCACACACACAATCGTATGTGTCGTAAAATTTAAATCTGTTTATTGTTATTCCTCGGATACAGAGCATAATGATCGAGGGAAGGAGGAGAATAGAGGAAGAAAACTAGCAATACTTACAACACTTTCGATCTCGAAGGGGCTGATGTGCTGGCTGAGCATGTGCGACATTCCCGGGGATAACGGTGGCTCCGGAGACGAGCAGGAAAGAGGAGATGTGCTGAACAAACACAACCACGACAGGTCTTATAGATACCACCAGATAATGAGACACTGGGGTAAAAAACAAGATCTAATATTTAACTTACTTCAGAGAGATGGGAATCAGAATAGTCGGGATGTACGGGCAAACTGTAAGAGCAGAAAGAGACAGGAAGTCAGAAATGTGCAAGTGATTATTTGTTTTTAATGAAACGTGTTAAGCCTTTGTTCATAACTCGCCTTTGTTCAGCTGACTGTTGTAATGTTTCCCGAATGCTTCGTCTTTTGGGATGTCGGGATAAAGGAATTTCAGAGGGTTCTCTGGGACAATCCCGTCTGCGATGACTTTATAATCCCGGATGATATCGGCGATAGGAAGTGCGCTGAGGCGGTTTTTGGTGTAGGGCTCTACAGACATGAATTTTGCCTCACCTGAGAAAAGAGCCAAACATATAATTAGGACACGTGGACATTTTATTTTTAGGTGTGAATGCTAGTTCTGTGTTCAATACAGTTGTTCCCACTGTACTGATCACTAAGCTCAGTGACCTGGGTATCTGCACCTCCGTATGCAGATGGATTCTGGACTTTCTCACCAACAGACCTCAGACAGGTATCCTCAACCCTCATTCTAAACAACGGCATCCCGCAGGGCTCTGTCCTGAGCCCACTAATCCCTGTTCAACCACGACTGTGCTCCTCTGTATATCTCCAACATATTTAAGTATGCAGATGACACCACCGTGGTCGTCCAGATTAGCAACCACAATTAAGTGGCCTACAGGGAAAAGATCCGAAGCCTGACAGCATGGTACGTCACCCACACCTGACCTTCTACTAAGACTAAGGAGCTCATTGAGGACTTTTGGAAATCTAACAGCAGGAGACACTCTCCAGTCTACATCATTGGAACTGAGGTAAAGAGGGTCTCCAGCCTTAAGTTCCATGGAGTTCACATCTCTGAGGATCTATCCAGGCACCAGAACACTTCAGCTCTGGTTAGGAAGGCACAACAGCGAATGTACTTCTTGAGTAGTCTTAAGAAAGCTCATCTGTCCCCTGGGACTCTAATAAAATGAATCATCTAGAGCATCCTGACCAACTCTATCACTGTATGGTATGGAGGCGCCACTGTGCAAAACCCTGTAAAGGGTGGTCAAAACCGCTTAATGCATCACTGGCACCCAACTACCTGCCATTGAACACCTTCACCACAGCAGATTTCTTTCTTTCTTTCTTTCTTCTTTCTTTCTTTCTTTCTTTCTATCTATCTATCTATCTATCTATCTATCTATCTATCTATCTATCTATCTATCTATCTATCTATCCATCCATCCATCCATCCATCCATCCATCCATCCATCCATCCATCCATCCATCCATCCACCCATCCATCCTTCTTTCCTTTCTTTCTATGCTGCTAACCTATAACTCCACTCTCTGCTTTGTGGGTGGTGGTGTTGTGTGGAAACACAAAAAGGTTCTCCAGGGTAAAATCTATTCGTTTCCCGTTCCTTGTCCAGATCTGATGTGGAAGCATGAGAGCTCTTACCGTTTTCCTGCTCCACCCAGGTGAAGGTGATTCCTCCAAGATGACTTTCGCTGAAGCGCAGCAGGAACGTCCCAGACTCCCGGTCCTTAAGCAGAGCACGCTCCATCTCCTTACTCACAAACCCCATGATGTACCTGCAGATGGTGCAAGGTATGATTGTTATTTTCTCCAGCAGACACACAGGTACAAGAAAGACACATTGTATGGTCAACAGCACAAACATGATGTGATGAAGTCTGGAATTGTGATAGGTCCTTCCTTTTTATCCTTCCTTTCTATCCTTAATTCCTATGCTTCCTTCTTTCCTATGTATCCTTCTTTCTTTTCCTTCCTTCCTTCCTTCCTTCCTTCCTTCCTTCCTTCCTTCCTTCCTTCCTTCGTATCCTTTCTTCATTCTATTATATCCTACATTCCTTTCTATCCTTCCTTCGTTCCTTCCTATTATTTCTTCCTTCCCACAATCTCTTGTTTTTATCTTTCATTCCTTACCCTCTTTCTAATCTTCTTTTATATTGTTCCTTTCTATCCTTTCTTTCTTCCCTAGTATTCTTCCTTCTTTCCTGTCTATAATTTCTTCCTACCTTTCTTCCTTCCTTCATTTGTTTCTGTTCTGCTTTCCTTCCTTCTTTTCATCATTACTTTCTTTGTTTCTATCCTTAACGTGTCACTAGCAGGTCTCTGCCAAGTGATTGCCCTGCCACGGGGGCATGATAAGCCACAATGGTGGACGTGTAGACTTTGAGGGTTGACGGAGCCAACCCTTTGGCGAACTGTTCCTGAAGGAATTCCAGCACTGAACCAACCAGGTTGGCACCATCCACTGTTCAGATGCCATCTCGCCGGCATATGACCTCCTCGTAGAGGAAGCTCTAGATTGGCGAATGGTCTTTATGACCTCGGTAGAGAGACCGGAATCTCGGAGCTGTCTAATGGGTCTTCGGCCAAGAACGTTGGACAGGATCCCCTGGCGGAGGAGTGCGAGTAGCGATGCTCTGTTTTTGGACCTCCTGCTGACAGGAGGTGCTGGGTTGTGCTTTGCGCTGTGCCTGCAGAGCAGCCCCAAGAGAGCGACATGGGAGGAGCTGCTGAAACGCTGCCGACTGTTTCTTGGCCTCCTGAAATCGGTCGACTACCTTGTTCACGGAGTTGCCGAACAGGCCAGCCAGCATTAGAGGGGCGTCCAGCAGTACGGCCCTGCCCCTATCAGAAAGATCTGAAAGGGTGAGCCATAAATGCCACTCAGTGGAGGCTATGGCGGCCATAGGCCGGCCAATGGCCAAAGTGGTCTCTTTTGTGTCCTTGATAGCTACATTTACATTTACATTTGTGGCATTTAGCAGACGCCCTTATCCAGAGCGACGTTCAAAAGTGCTAGTAGCTACATATAGCTACTAGCTATATGTAGCAGATGTAGCAGATGTAGCAGATAGCTACATCCGCCGTACGGTGGAGTTCCTGGAGGTCTGCCTGATATGCCTGAAGCACCGCCATGGTTTGTAGGCATGCAACGGCTTGACCCGCTGAGTCATAAGCCTTACCCAAGAGCACCAAAGTATTACGCAGGGACTTGGTGGGCAATGTCGGGGTCTTAAAGGACGATGCAACCCCTGGGTAGAAATAGCTGGCCCTTCAACCCAGGGCATCGACCCATAACCATGTGCTTTTAGTCCCATCACGTTGGAGTACAAAGCTGCCTTGGGATTAAAGAGGTGGGCCGACTACGGCTTTTCCCAGGACTTGATAAGCAGACGCTCTCTGCTTATCAGCCAGCCAAGCTGGATCTAGCTTGGCAATGGCCCGAGTCCCAACCTCCATGAGCTTCTCGACTTCCGATTTGCAAAGAGCACCCCCAGAGGAAGGCTCACGTCGCATGGGGAAAAAAATGCCAAAATGCTTGCTTCCGAAACATGCAAAAAAGTGTTACAAGCCCCAGGAACTATGGCCAGAATCATGAGGAGCGAAGAGTGCCTCGGGGAGTGGAGTGTCCACATGGACATGCGAGCACAGGAACTATAAAACATTTTTTCGGATTGACAGACAATTGACATAGAAAACACATAGAGCGCTTCATGAACAAACATAAGCTGGCACCAGCTTCACTCCTTGCGCATTTTTTTATAGCTTCCTGGTTGTGACGTGACACTGCCGATGATGCCACGCTTTCCATTGAACAGGTTACACATGTGTTGCTGAAAGGGAACCACCGATCTTATGTTCAGGTGTCCACAAACTTTTACACATACAGTGTGTTTTTGAATGTGACTGACACTGGAGACTCCTTCTGTGATTTTTGAATTTCAAAATTCCAAAAAAACATGTCTAAAGGTGAAAATTAATGGTGCTTCTTTCAAGAGGGTAGTTTTAGGAGTAGTTCATTTCACTCACCCGTCAATCCAAACAGGAAGTAGATGTTTTTTAATGAGCTCCAGGATGGAGTCGAGCCACAGCCAGAAACTGAACGACTTCCCAGGTATGTTTTCCTGAAAATGCAACAAAGGGCAACTGTAAGTGCAGGTAAAGAGAAATGATAGTAGGCTACATTTATTAGACCATCATCTCTACAGGGTTTCACACTCTCTTCTCTGATCAAACAGTCATGTGCAGTGATATCAGGAAGTATTTACTCCTGCAGACATAACAATAAATTAATAAAACTCTTGATTTACTCTTTATTTATGTATCTGGTAAATGCTAAATTGTCTTTTTTTCATAATTTCTTTCTTTTGTTTGTGTTCTTTCTTTTGCCTACTATTCTTCCTTTTCATTCTCTTATCCTTCCTTCCTATTCTTTCCTTCCCTCTTTCCTGTCTATCCTTTATTCCTTAATTTTGTCAATCCTTCCTTTCTTTCTATCATTCCTTCCTTCCTTCTGATAAATCCTTCCTCCCTTTTCATTATTTTCTTCCTTCCTTTTATATTTCCTATCCTTCCTTCCTTGCTTTTTTGTATCCTTCCTTCCTTCTGTCCTTTCTATCTATCCTTCTTTTTATCCTTTCTTCCTTCTGTCCTTTCTATCTATCCTTCTTTTTATCCTTTCTTCCTTTATTTTTTGTCTTTCTTTCATTTATTTCTTTCCTTCTTTCAATCATTCTTTCCTTCCTATTTTTCCTGCTTCCTTTACATTCTTCCTTCCTTCCTTCCTTCCTTCCTTCCTTCCTTCCTTCCTTCCTTCCTTCCGATAAATCCTTCCTCCCTTTTCTTTATTTTCTTTACTTCCTTCCTTTTATATTTCCTATCCTTCCTTCCTTGCTTCTTTTGTATCCTTCCTTCCTTCTGTCCTTTCTATCTATCCTTCTTTTTATGCTTTCTTCCATTATTCTTTTTGTCTATCATTTATTTCTTTCTTACCTTCTTTCAATCGTTCTTTCCTTCCTATTCTTCCTGCTTCCTTTACATTCTTCCTTACTTTCTTCCTTCCTTCCTTCCTTCCTTCCTTCCTTCCTTCCTTCCTTCCGATAAATCATTCCTCCCTTTTTTATTTTCTTTCTTCCTTCCTTTTATATTTCCTATCCTTCCTTCCTTGCTTCGTTTGTATCCTTCCTTCCTTCCTTCCTTCCTTCCTTCCTTCCTTCCTTCCTTTTGTCCTTTTAATCTATTCTTCTTTTTATCCTTTCTTCCTTTCTTCTTTTTTTTGTCTATCATTAATTTCTTTCCTCCCTTCTTTCACTCATTCTTTTCTTCCTTTGCTTCCCTGCTTGCTTTACATTCTTCCTTCCTTTATTCCTTCTTTCCTATCCTTCCTTTGGGTAAATCCTTCCTTCCTTTTTACCTTCCTATTTTTTCTTCGTTCCTTCATGCTGATATCAGAGTTGGTTGTGATGGTATTGTTTGTACTGTGTTTACACTCAGAACTCACTACTCAACACACACTACTCTGAGGCACGTAAAAGCCACGCTCTGCCATGTTGTGTGTTAATACTTCAGGTAAAGTCCGTCTGGAACACCTGCACGCAGACTTTAAGTAGGAGACAAAAGAAGGATGTGTAAAGACTTTGTGGGACTTGAGGACGTACCTTGCAGAATTTGGACCAAGACACCTGGCAGTCGTTATACGAAGCGTGTTGACCTTTAAAGAGAACAGGACATGATAATGAAATATGTTTCACCTTTAGCATATCATGGCTTTATTTACAAACACACCCTGAGACTCGCCCAGACTCGCTGCAGGTTCTTTATATTTTCTGTGTGTTCACACCTACAGATTTAACCTGTGTTATGGGGAGACATGTACAACTCCACTGAGTAAAAAAGATGAGCCAAAAGTCATAAAAGGGAATATATAATGCTTTTTAATGGTCTTGCTAATTTCCTGAACATTGGGTTATTGTTAATGCCTTTGACAGACTGAGTGCTTTTAGCAAGCTTATAAAACCATTACAAAATACACTGTGTGGCAGATCTAATAAACGTTGGTATGACGTGTATGTAGATTGTACGATGATGACGCCTACTGAATCACAGGCCACAGCTTGAAGTACAGAACATCATCAGCAATGCAAACAAATACAGGTGGAAGTGGCGGTGGTGGAGGAGAATATGGACCCAGTCTTGGAGGCCTATATGGAGGCCAACCTGGGATGCCAATTTTACAAAGGGTGCTTATATTCATTTATACACATACATAGCCTACATGTTAAATTAAACACTGCAAGATGGTCCTCCTGAATTTCTAACACTATCATTTTTGCAGACTTTCTTTGATGACGAGAACATGATGATATACCTAACATGTATAGACTAGATGTAGTTTGGGAGTCGTTACTTGTTACATGACACCAGTGACCACTGACCCAGAAGTTTATCTCCCAGCATGCTCATCTGCTCTTTATTAAGCCCACGGCCAGCGAAGCTGGAGAACTGCCAGCTGATGACCTCGGAGAGTTGGCTCCAGCTGGCCCTGGATGGGTTGCTGAAAAATGCCAGGTTCTACACAATCATCAAGGAGAGAGAGAGAGAGAGAGAGAGAGAGAGAGAGAGAGAGAGAGAGAGAGATTTATATTCATTCTCCAATAAACTTTCCACAGAACGGTCCATAGAATCTACATACACTATATTGTCAAAAGTATTGGGACACCTGCCTTTTCCAACCCTGTGATTCTTTCACAAACTGTTACCACAATGTTTGAAGCACAGAAGTGTATATGATGTCTTTGGTGTGTATTTAATTTTTCCTTCCCTCCTTACTCTACACATACAAATCCTCTAGTCAGATTTGTTTTATTTTTGATGTGTATATACTGTCATGTATAAAAGAAAGTACACCCTCTATGAATTCTATGGATTTACGTTTTAGGATATAATAAAAAAATCATCTGGCCTTTATCAGGAATTTAAAATTGGGTAAATACAGCTTCGAATGTACAGCACATGACATAAGTTGTCATTATTTATTTTTTTTTACAAAAGGCCAAACTGGAAAATAAAAACAAAAAGTAAGTACACCTTACTGCTCCCATAGGAATTAAACTGCAAATTAAATGATTAATTTTCTATCTGCTAATTTCTCCAGCTCTATAACAGCCCACGTTTTGTTGGTTTGTTGGTCTGGAGCATTGAAGTGTGTGATAACACAATGCCAAGACATCAGCAATGATCTTAAAAAAGCAATTGTTGCTGCCCATCAATCTGAAAAAGGATTACAAGACCATTTTCAAACAATTGAAAGTTTATTATTGTACAGTAAGGACCATTATTCATAAGTCCAAAATATTCAGGCCAATCATTCCAGGAGCGGATGTCCCAGGAAATACTTAACAAGGTCATACAATTCAAGGCTCAGAGAAAATTTCAGAGTTGCATCTCAGAATCTACAGGCCTCATTTAGCATGCTAAATGTAAAAGTTCATGACATTACAATAAGAAAACACCTGAACAAGTATGTTTTTTAACAAACCACAAGACTTCTGGAAAGACTTCTGGAAAAGACTCCTGGAAGACTTCTGGTCTTTTAAACAGAGAGGACCAAAGTGGAAATGCTTGGCCATGTACAATGCTGATGATCTGGGCTTGTTTTGCAGCTACAGCACCTGGGCAACTTGAGTCGAGCATGAACTTGTCTATATACCAAAGTATTCTCGAGTTAAATGTGAGTTCATCTCTCCAACAGATAAAGCTTAGCCGAAAATGGGTCATGCTGCAGGACAATGATCCCAAAAACACCAGCTAATCTACAACATCTATAAAAGAACAAAATCGAGGTGTTGCAATTGTCAAGTCAAAATCCAGACCTCAACCTGAGTGAAACGCTCTGGCGGGACCTTAAGAGAGCTGTGCATCAACAAACCTGCAAACCTAAAAGAACTGAAGCAACATTGTAAAGAAGAGTGTTCCAGAATTCCTGAATATTGACTGATAAAGTCATACAGAACATGATACCTTCAAGATATTGCTGCTAAAGGTGGTTCTACAATCTATTGTTAGTTTAGTTGTAATATGTCATGTAGCATTGTACTTGAGATTGTATTTACTTAATTTTAAAACCTGAGGAGTACCAGATGACATCAGGTTTGATAAACCATAGAATTCAAAGAGGGTGTACTTTCTTTTTCACACAAACTTTATGGGACGCAAATGAGCGATAGACTCTCGAGGATTCATCAAACACTAACATGTTTGCCATTTCAGTCTCACCTCGAGCATGTTTACAGTTACAGGGAAGCAGTTAAGGAGGACAGATCCTCATTTGCCTGGCTGTTATCATGCAATGAGTTCTATGCAAATACTCTCTGTGATTAGATCAGTGTCAGGGTTTCTTCCATACATTCATCTCCCTCATGCATGTGCTCGTGTCTCACCTTTGGATCATCTGTCAGCAGATTGTACCACATGACCGAGCCCCAACCTGCAGGCAACTGGCTGACGTTGGAAATCACCACCAACGGCAAGGAGCAGGTCTAGACACACACACACACACACACACACACACACACACACACGCACACACACACAATTTAGTCAAGTCACTCTTCTAGTTTTTTCATCTCTTTATGTTCAGATATATTAAATAAGTTCCATAATTAAATCGGGCCGTTCTTCACCTCCACCATACTCTAATGTTATAATTATATTAAAGAGTAAATACTCACAAATTTAGAAACTTGATTCTCCTAAATATATATATATATATATATATATATATATATATATATATATATATATATATATATATATATACACACAGTGCCCCCACCCCGATATGCCCTGTAGTACGAGAATATCGGTGTACAAGCGGTTTTACTAGTAAAAATCTTTGTAGGAGCACAAGCATATTTCGGGAAAGAAGCATTTCTTTTGACACGTTTGGTTCCAGTCACGCTTTCTGCTCGTCGCTCGTCACCTCCGTCCCCATGCTTCATGCTTAGTCGCTTCATAGACATTGTTTTGAGTGCATTCTCATCATTCTCTTGTGTAAATATTGTGTCTGCACACTTTGTCTGCAATATGGCATGTCTAGTTTATCAGTAAGTACAATCATAAAGAACAACAAGTTAATTTCTTTGTTTATAATTTATTATTTTTTATGTTTGTTACAAGTTTATTTGTGTGTTATTAATTAGGCATAACAATTTTTAAGGGCTGAAATAAGCGATCGCCTGAGGTCTCTAAACAGATTCATTGCTTTTACATTAATTCTTAGAAAAAAAATGTAATCTTGAATCCATAGCTCTAGCGTTAGCCGCTAGCCACTTTCTGGTTAGCGGCTAACACTAGCGCTATTGATTCTTTAGCGTTTTATGTCCAGCTTCAAAAAGTTCTCTTAAAAGGAGAAAATCCTGAAAATTCCGCATATTGAGGGACTGAATGAATGAAAGATGGAACGAATAAATATATTTGTTAGAGTCTGCTGAAACAAGTAGAACATATCTTTAGAAAATTAAATGTAAAACACACACACACCAGTATTACCCAACTGGGGTAACAAATGTAAAATATTTAATGACATTTTTCCATTAATTTTATTTAATTGAATCCATAACATTTGTGCCACTGTAATTGATTACTCAATTTAATCAATAAAATAAAAAAGCGTACTGCATTAATTTGATTTAATTATTGAAAAAATATTATTTTATATATATTTTAACCAAGCAAGCATTTTATTAAAAATTGTTTCAAAAATGTAAACTGATCACAAATATTATTAATAATAAACTTTGTTAATGAAAAGCAATTTTATGTTTTGCATTTCTTTCCCCCAAAGCGTATTAAAATTGAACCGAACCGTGACTTAAAAACCACAGTACGCACTGAACCATGAATCTTGTGTACCGTTACACCCCTAAAATACATACACACACATATATATATATATATATATATATATATATATATATATATATATATATATATATATATATATATATATACACACAATTCCTTTTATACTTGTATATTTCCATGCCCCTTTAGACTTTTCTGTAGCAACAGCTCATTCACAGAGAGCACATACTGAATTTAAATGCAGTTTTAAAAAAGCGTATAAGTATCAGGTGTATTTTAGATGCTGTTGACTTACAGCAAAGCGAATTTTATGTAGCATTGTTGGTATGAGTCTCCAATGTTGGTGCTAAAATGGACATTTTTATACCACTGATCTTCACTTTTGTGATGGAAAGATCAAATCATTTTATTAACTTGATTCTTTGAATCTCATTCATCAAAATATACAAATCTTTTTTTGAGTCATTTAGTTGATTTAGTTCTTTTGATCAGAAATTAAAAATGTTACATTTTCAGTAAGCAGCAACTTTTACATACACCAACTTTGACTACAGTTTCTATAATTTATATATGTATATATAACGGCATAGCGTCTATGGGAGTCACATGACAAAAGAACAAATGACTCGGACCAGAAGGACGCATAAGACTAAACTCTGTTTTCTGTGTGATGCACTGCATAGCGTCTATAGGAGTCACGTAATAAAAGATTAGACGACTCGGAGTAGAAGATTTGAGAGGTAAACTACCCAATCGCAACTATTTTGCGACGCTTTCCTCACAACAACGACACATCACTAGTTCACTTCCAGCTGCTTTGGTCACTGACCAGATGTGTCATTTAAACCAGTGGTCCCTAACTTTTTTGCGTCGCGGACCGGTTAAATGTCAGACAGCATTTTCACGGACCGGCCTTTAAGGTGTGGTGGATAAATACAACAAAATAAAATGACAATAATAAACGTGAATCCACTGTGTTGTTTTTTGTTCATTTTGCTCACTTGGGGGTTTGAATTTAGCGGTAATGTATTATTTAAACCCATTACCTTACATACATTAAAATCTGATTTGTAATAAACATTGTTTTATTTCTTAAAACAAAAAAACCCAGAAACAGACCTCCAGGTCGATATCCAGCCCCTGCAAACACAGCATGGCCTCAAAGCTGAGCGAGTGGAGCTCCTCCGTCACCGTGAGCGGACCCTGGAACAGACAAATGCACGTCCTTCAGTACTTCTGATGTTCTTTTATTACCATAACGCTTTTCACAAAAAGGCTGCACTTTATCTCTTACCTCATTTCCTTTGGTTCCGTTTGTGCATTTCTTCTCTTTCAGCTGCTGTTGAGAAACAAGACATTTGCTCTTAAACATGAAACCCAATTCCAGACTGAGATCACAAATAGGGTCAGTCACAGCAGTGGACACCCATCATGCATTGTGATGAATGCTTAGGGGAATTAAGCCTATGTATTACACTGTATAAACAAAAGTTTGGGGACACCTGATCATAAAATAAACGTCTCATCCCATTGCTCTTATAATAACCCATTTCACTAGATCTTATGGAGATTTGTGCTCTACACAAGGGTGTTAGTAAAGTCTGGTACTGATGTGGGTGAGGTGAAGAGGTCAGTAGGGTTCAATAGGGTTGAAGCTCTATAGCAGGAGATCTTTCGCATCCTCCAACTCATAGATCTATCTTCATGGAGCTGGCTTTGTAATAATATCACACTGGAACATGTTTGGATCTCCTTGTTCTGTTGAAGAGAAAATGTCATGCTACGGCATCCTACAATTGTGTGCCTCAACCTTTGTGAAAGAACCAAATATGTCTGGGGAAATCTGGTGTCCCAATACTTTTGTCAATATTGTGTATTTATACACTTTGTGAAACAGGAAGTTATGGCTGAACAATTCACCATTCCTTATCAATATCAGTGGAAATGTCCTTCAAATATATTTTCTGCAGATAAATTGATGGGGTGCCAATAATTGTGCCACACATATATTTACCATGATATTTTTTGTGATGTGTTTTTGTGAACTGTGTTGTATTTGCAATTGCTCGATATTCAAAATAGTATTAAAAGCAATGGAGACCATATTTTACAGGTTTTCTTTGCTCATATTTAACTGAGGGTGCCAATATTAATGGACACAGTAGTTCTCCTAGTACTTTAGCACGTTATGGTTTTCATAGTAACAGTCGGTTCAGAGGGTTGATGTACAACGCTCTCATGTTTTTCGTGAGGAGACACTGATTTAACATTAAAGGAAGGAGTCTCCAGTGCCAGAGTCGGTATGTTTCAGGGTTCTCGTATACGTGATGTGCTACGAGAACCGTAGTGAAACTACTGTAGCTGCTGTAAAAGTAAAAAAGTGAAACTACTGTAGCTGCTGTAACATAAACGAGCAGAAACAGGATGAACCTATAAACTAATAAAAAGTATGACGTCGCTCAGGATGAACAGATTTACGGGTTCAATACCAGATGCCTGAACTCCACTGACAGGCATCCGTTTGATGATTCTTCTACATCCATCACTTTCATGTTGTTGGTGGGGATGAAGAACTGTCTGGTGCTGTAAAGCAAAATCAAGAATGGATTTAACACAACACAACAGAGACGTGCAATACAACACATCACAACACAGCACAGCACAACACAACACAACACAACACAACACTACACAACACAACACAGTACAGCACAACACAACACAGTACAACACAACACAGCACATCAAAACACAGCACAACACAACACAGCACAACATAACACAACACAGCACAACACAACACAACACAACACAACACAGTACAACACAACACAGCACAACACAGCACAACACAACACAACACATAACAACACATCACAACACAGCACAACACAACACAGCACAACACAACACAGCACAGCACAACACAGTACAGCACAACACAACACAGCACAGCACAACACAGTATAAATAAAACACAGCACAACATAACACAACACAACACTACACAACACAACACAGTACAACACAACACATCATAAACAAAACACAGCACAACACAACACAGCACAACACAGCACTATGCAACACAGCACAGCACACACAGCACAACACAACACAACACAGCACGGCACAACACAGCACAGCACAACACAACACAACACAACACAGCACATCACAGCAAAGCACAACACAGCACATCAAAACAAAACAAAACGCAGCACAACACAGAACAACACAGCACAGCACAACAAAACACAACACAACACAGCACAAGAAAACACAACACAACACAGCACAGCACAACACAAAACAGCACTGCACAACACAAAACAGCACAATATAGAAGCAAAACAGCACAAGACAACACAATTTCAACAAAACGTAGCACAGCCATACACAACACAACACAACACTCCAAACCAGAGCTTTTTGTTGCACTTTAGCTTAATGTACTCAATGCAGTACTGACACATTTTCCCTGTATATAAAAATGTCATACTCTTTAATTTGCAATAAATATGTTCCCCTAAAACCACCCACGCACTGCCCCCACCACGTTCCCTCCCACACACAACCACACACCCACCCGCCCACACACACACACACACACACACACACACACACAAACAAAACAACATTCACACTCAGGCTCAGGCCTACAAACTACAGGAAGTCACTGCTCTCAGTGGTGTTTTGGTGTGTACTCACACTTTGCCAGCCGGGAGGTCCCTGTGTACAGAGAGAGAAAGACAGAGAGACAGAGAGAGCGAGAGAGAGAGAGAGAGAGAGAGAATTTAACATGAAGAAGGTTCTATATCGAATATTTGCACGTGGGTCACGTATCTCTCTCAGATTGCACCTCATAGACAACATTTAAAATCAGAAGCTTTCACAGAGAGACGTTTCAAACAGGAACTGAATATATTATAAGCTGGTTTTATTGATGAATTAAATATTTTAAAATCGAAAACAAAAAGAATACAAAACTTTTGCTTTTATTTATATTTTATTTTGTTTTGCATGGATCATGTTACCGAGCAAATAAAGTATGCGAATGTAACTAATATGAGAAGGCAAAAATGTAAGTGATTAAATCTTTGAAGCTGGACATAACCAGCTAAAGAGTCGATAGCGATTGCAGCTAACGCTAGATTTAGATTCGAGATTCAAAACGTTTCATTTTTTTCAAGCTCCCGCCTCCCACTTCCCTGTCTGGATCACATGTTCCTTGTCACTTTGATTACCACATGTTTTGAAATTTTACTTCACACCACAATAAGATTGCACCTTATTGAACCTTATCCACACTTGCACCTGCTTTCCTCATTGTTAGGAAACACACAGTCCTTAATGGTTTTTGAGAAACAGGCATTTTCCTTTTGTTTGTATGCAACAGACTGGTGAAAAAGGCAAAAACATACAAGAATTGGACAGTGAATGACTGGAAGATCTGTGGCATCCAAATGGGACATTTTACTCTCTTTTAGAATAACTTGTGTAAGATGGGGGGTGGGGTTGTTTTGGAGCAGGAAAAGTAAAAGGAACCCTGAATCAACATGGCAACCATTCCACACTTCAACACCATGCAGTTCCATCTGGACTGCGGCTCATTAGAACAGACTTCACCGCACAACAAGACGATGAGCCGAATCGTACGTAGGAGTTCTGTAAGTGTTATTTAAAGAGCTAACAGTGGTCTGGAGTGATATCTCTTATGGAACAACCTGGCCAGACACCGCACCGAAATCCTACTGATCTGCTCTGAGATGAACAAGAAAATCTTCAACTACAGAAGAACATCTACAGTACAGCACAGTAAAGTATTTCATCTGAATGCTGAGAGTTTCAACAGATGTTCTTCATGTTAACGGAGGATTTTTCAATGAAAATAAAGTGGAACGTCTGGACATTTATTTAGTAAAGTCAAAAGTAAAGCTTCGTACCATAACCCAGTGACCTACTTTGGTGCATGTAAACAAAAAGAGCATGCTCTCAAAAACCATAAAAAGACTAGGCGTTAAACCTCACACCAGCGGGTCTGCGAGAATATTGTTTTTTAACGAAACTGGTACAGCAGGTGCAAAATGTTAAAGACTACACAAGACCTAATATTTTACCAGTTGAAACTATTAATTTGTATATTTGTGTTTACAATTTTAAATTGCTTCATCGAAGGTTTTCTGTTCGGAAAGATCATTTTAGGGTTATTTTAAGTTGTTTTTAAAAAATAGCTACAGAAAATTTTGACATAAAATCAAAAATAATAACTCACTTGTCGAAGGTTGTCTTCACTTTAAGCTGATAATCGACTTCAGGTAATTTTACCAACAATCTGGAAAAAAAACAAATCCAGAAACAGTGAAAAAATAATAATTATAATATAAATTAAGGTAACAGTGATTGTGGACAAACGTTTGTGGACACCTGACCATAAAATTAGTATTTGAATCTTTTTGAGCATCTCATTCCACCTTCAGTTCCCATTTGCTCTTATAAAACCTTCACTCTTCTGCGAAGATGTTCCACTAAATTTTGTGTGAGATTCATTCAGCAAGAAGTGTGTTAGTGAAGTAAAGGTACTGATGTAGGTGAGAAGGTGAGGGTGGGGTGCAGTCAGTGTTCACATTCATCCCAAAGATCTTCAATATGGTTAAAGCAGGAGATCTTCCACTCCAACCCATTGAAATCATATCTTCATGGACAAAATGTTTATGCTCTCACAGCTGAAGACATCTGATACAAATGTGTGGTTGCAACTTTGTGGTAACAATTTGGGGCAGAACCACGTGTGGTTAAAAAAAGGGTGTTTTTTTTGTTTGCTGCTTGAGTTTTGCAGGTACAAATGTTGAAAAAATAAATGTGAGAAACAGTGTGTGCACAGTAACACTATTGTCTACTTTTTTCGAAAATTTTCACAATTGCTAAACACCAGGAATTCGGGAAGAGTACGTGATGTACGTCACACACCTGAACACGTGTTTCTTCACACTTGACCTGTTGTGACACACTTCACACTGTTGCAAAATGGACATTGTTTTTCTTGCAGGTTGTCAGTAAGGTGAAGGTGTGACTCTGCAGTGTGCAGTACGTACCTGACTTTAGTGGTGAACTGCACCTGAGTTTTAATGATGAGGGGTTTCTGAGGGTGTGTGGGCATGCACGGCTGCTTCTCCACCACGAACGAACTGCGAATCAACAGCAACCGGACAATCTTAACATATGCAAATCACATTGTAATGTATTATCGTCTCCATAGCAACAACTCGTTCACATCAGGGATGTTCAGCAAAGACAGATTGCAAAGCAAAATGAGTTGTTGATGCTGTGAAGTTTTCTATAAAGAGATGCTCATTTAAAACGTATAGAAGGAGTTTCAGTGTCAGCTTTATGTTTTTTAGCATGTTTTTTTGGTAACAAAACAAACTGGTTATTTTACCTTACAATTTTATTATCCATAATAAAATCTAATCTTTCAATCTAACTTACGAACTGTCATATGAAGAAACTTACAATCCAACTTACAAGCTAACTTACTGTAGAAAATATCATACAAACTATCTTACGAACTAACTTACAATCTTCCAAAGTAACTTGCTTTCCAACTTAAAAATTAACTTACAAACTAACAAACAAAATATTATCTCACTTTTCACTTTCACTTACAATTCAATTTAATTCAATTCAAGAGCTGTCCTTCAAACTCACAAACTGTCTTACGAACATCCTTATGAACTTCTTTTCAAACTAACTTATGAATTAACTTACATACTATCTTAGGAACTATCTCACAAAATATCTTACAAAGAAAATTACGATTCAACTTACCAACTTATGAACTAACTTACAAACTAACTCAAGACATCTTACAAATTAACTTACAATCCAACTTGCAAATTATCTTATAAACTATCTTTTAAACTGTCTTATTAATTAATTTACAAAGAAACTTACAATCCAACTTACAAACTATCGCACAAAGAAGCTTACAATCTAAGTTACAAACTAAATTACAAACTTTTACAGTCTTTCAAACTGTCTTATGAACCAACTTACAAAGTAACACACAAATCTTAAAAACTAACTTATAAACTAACTCACAAACTGTCTTATGAACTACCTTATGACTGCTTTTCAAACTGAATGAACCTGCAAACTATCTTACAAAATATAAAAAAAAATAAACTAACTCAAATCAACTTACAAATGAACTTACAATCCAATTTACAAACTAACATACAAACTGTCTTTCAAACTGTCTTACCAACTAACTTATAAATTAACTGACAAACTGTCTTAGGAACTGTCTGATGAATCATCTTACAAAGAATCCTACAATCCAACTTAACAACTAACTCGCAAACTGTCTTAAGAACTGTCTTTCAAACTAACTTACGAGATGTCTTATGAACTATCATGTTAACTGTCTTGCGAAGTAACTTACAATCTAATTTTAAGAACTAACTAACAAAGAATCTTACAAACTAACTTATAGAAAATTATAGAAAAGTCCAGTGGAACACAACGCTGCATCACACACAGGAATCTCATACAGTGTGAATGAATGTTATTCATCTACAAATTTTCTGCTCATCCCAAAACTCTTTTTCACTCATACATCCTGTGTATTTACATTTACAAATTGTCTTAAAAGTGTAATTTATTATTTATTAATAAAAACTATAGCATCCTCGGCACATTGCTGTATTGTAAACCTAATAAACATTTCAGGGTGAGCTTCTGGGGTGAGAGAAAATAATGTGTTGGTGGGAGCAGAGAAAAGAGTTTTTTCTATAATCGAATGAGATATTGTATATTCCTTACATAATGAAATCTGCAGGATTCAAACTTTCCAAGAATCCACTATTATAGTAAAATGTTAGTTTTAAAAGTGTGTGTGTGTGTGTGTGTGTGTGTGTGTGTGTGTGTGTGTGTGTGTGTGTGTGTGTTACCTCTTGATAAGGTGATAGATCAAATATTTGACTTGTTCTTCCATCTGAGGTCTCTGCAGAGGTATGGGGTCGCTCTCGTACGTCACTTTCACAATCAGCTCTCCCAGTTTGTCCAGCTGACGCTTGATCTGAAACAGACTCTGGGCCGTCGTGGTGAACCTACAGACACAGTACATCTCAGTTTTTGCTCTCATTCATAAATTCCAATCATATTAGAGCTACAGCATGACACCTGGCAGGATTATCAACACCACATGGCTAAGTCCAGCCTTTTCTGAACCTATGCAAGGAACTTATGTGAGATAAGTGTTAAAAGATGTGAGGGCTGTACCAGTTCTGGAGCTGGTCGAGACCGGTGAGGACCGGGCCGCCGATGCAGGCGATCTGCTGCCGACGTTTCCACGCCTGCAGCTCAGGCATCAGCTGAGAGACACTCAGGCTGTCTATCTCCTTCAAAACGTCGCCCATTTTAGATAAGATCTCCTGTTTAGAGAAAATATACGGACACATCAAGTATAGAATTAACTTAGAATTAGAGATGTATCAGTACCTTTGTTTTCATTCAGAGCATATATTCTTTGTAATTGTTTATACAGATACGGATTCCAAAATATGGAAGAAAAAAAAGCAACAAAAAAAACCACTCAGCATTGTTTAATTAAGAAACTGTCAAAAGTATTGGGACACATTTCCAGTCATATGTGTTTTTTTCCCAATCTTCTAGCACAAAGCTGGAGGTATACAATTGTATTATTTTTTGGCACCCCAGGATTAATATACACTGAATGGCCAAAACTATTTGGACATCTGGGGACCTGTTCCAGAATGACACTGCCCCTGTGCATAAGCTCTCCTGCTAAAGATCTTCAAACCTATTGAACCCTTTTAGGATAAATTGGAACAATGACTGCACCCCAGGCCTCCTCATTCACCTACACAACTACCTGATTTTACTTGTGGATGAATGAGCACGAATCTCCACAAAATCGAGTGGAACATCTACCCAGAAGAGTGGAGCTTATTGTAACAGTAACTAAGTGTGAGATGCTCAAATACAAGCAAAACTTTTGGCCTTCAAGAATAGCTCAGAAATGGTAAGAAAGGCCGTCTTACTCTGTATGGAACTGGACCAAGTTTTCCATTTCTGAGGTAACGTTTGGGGAAAGAACCGCACATGGCTGGAAAAGTCAAGTGTCCCAATACATTTGAGAATAAGGCGTATATAGAAGATTTTTATGACTATATAAACATCGGATAGTCCCATGATAACCATCTAAATCGGTTCTCAGCATGGTTCCTGTACATCCTAAACTCTCATTTAAAAGTAAAAGCTTCAGATGTCATCAGGGTTGCCAGGGTTTTTCCTGTGCATCACTGCAGATTTTCTTAGGGGCTTTCTATGTCTTTTTTTTTTAACCTTTTTAAAAAGTAGATCTTGAATGTTGTCAGTTTCATCACTAAATAAAATCTAGAGCGGGCAGAAAGGCTTAGTCACCATGCCGTTATAATAAAAGGTCGATGATGTCTCCTGTGAGACTTGAAGTCTAGTGCCAGGCTGCAAATGATTCAGTATACATTC
This sequence comes from Silurus meridionalis, assembly GCF_014805685.1. Classification (NCBI taxonomy): domain Eukaryota; kingdom Metazoa; phylum Chordata; class Actinopteri; order Siluriformes; family Siluridae; genus Silurus; species Silurus meridionalis. Next base: position 2,813,378 of record NC_060886.1, read on the forward strand.
TGACTTGACATTTGGCAGGAAATGCTCAGGTCGCCTTTACACTAAGTCGGAGGTGTAAAAAAACCACAGTTATGTCATTTCCTGTGAACTGGTACACTCGAATAAGCATTAATAAAGTTTGCGAAGAATATTCACTTTGGGGGACAAAATACAAGTAACTTGGCAACTCACCTTCCTTTTGAAGTCTAGACGGTTGAGTATCTCCTGAAGGGTCATGACTTCTTGTTTCATGTTTTGAGAATTTCTCTCCATTGGATCTGCAGAAGACATGGAATACTGATAAATGATACAGAAATAGGTTTAAACAAACACAAATATAAAAAATATATATAGAAAACAAGCTTTCATTCTTAGTACCACATTAACTCCTAAAAATAAAAAAAAAGGTTCACATTGTGATACAACACTTCCTACAATACAAGTTTAATATCACATTATATAATTTAGCAAACTGTTTACAAAACCAAAAATTAAATGTATTGCATAATCATTTATTATGACGCTGATGTTATATCAATATATCGAGACAAAGAGAATCGCTCTAGTTTAGGCCACGCCCACTTCAGATTGAAATCCAAATCCAGGTATTTTGGATATACATTACTCTGAAGCAATACAGAGCCGTGCATTTCACACCAAGGCCTTCAGTGGTGTTCTACCTGAATCAATTCACCTCTTATACCATAATTACGACGCCACAGACACCATCAATATTTTAGAAAAGTGCAGTGGAACACAGTGCTGCATCACACACAGGAATCTCATACAGTGTGAATGAATGTTATTACTAAACTGACTATTAAGAATAATTAAATACATATTCATGCACAAAAATAATGTAGCGTAAAAAAGTAAGTCATTGATTCTGATCGAGTTTAGACCAGCAGAAGGCCCAATACCTATCTGAAGTCATGTAAAAAAGCGACAATGCTGAGTCACCTAAATTGACCTAGATTTCTAAACGAATGTACAGCAGTGATTTCAGTGTATTAGTGAACCTTCCGTTCATCTACAAATCTTCTGCTCATCCCACAACTCTTTTTCACTCATACATCCGGTGTATCTGAATTTACTGTTTGTAATTTTTTTCTCTCAGGCACTGATTTATGACCCATTATTTGGTGTTAACTAGAATATGACAGGTTCCTTTTAGGCTCCTTTGAGCCCAGTTTCTCCCATGGTTTCATCCTTAAGGCGACACAAGGGCGAAACCATGAAAGGAACTGGGCTCAAACTTGAAATGAACCTGTCCGCCTCTGGTTAACACCAAATAATGGGTTATAAGTCAGTGCGTGGTTTGCCAGGTCTACATCCAGATCTCTTTAAAACTGACTGTAAACCAAAAAGTGAACCAAAAACGCTAAAGAAAAAAAACCGTCCAACCACCGAAACCCTGAGAGTTCCTCAGTTCCTTATCTGTGCTCAGAACTGAGAAATGACTTTGCAGTCACCAGAGCATACAAATCACACCATGTTCTGACCATGTACTGATCCTTCCTGTATGAAACGTGCCACTCTGAATTGGTTTATCCAGTGACTGGTGTAAATATAAATGCCGATGAGCTTCCACATGAAAGATGTAGTGGAGATGTACTGGAGATGTAGATGATGTATTCGCTCACCTCGAAGCTGGAGGGTTTTGTAGCGGAAGTCGAAATCATCCTGCATGTCCTCTAGGTACTTTACTGCCTGGTCCAGAAGCTGAGGATAAAATATAAAACCTTTTATAACACTTGTAGATTTGAATATACGCAAGACCAGGACGTCTTCAACTTCAACAGCTTTTCAACTGGATTTAGCTACATTTAATGGTGTAGTGTCCAAGGATCATAGGGTATGGACAAAAATATTGGGTCATCTGACTTTTCCGAGCATATGTGGTTCTTCATCAAACCCAATTCTGTTCCAGGAGCACCCTATATACAAAGCCAGCTCAATAAAGATATGCTTTACATGGGTTGGAGTGGAAGATCTCAACCCTAGTGAATGCATTTGGTATGAATGTGACTGCACTCCAGGCCTCCTCACCTCAACTACATCAGTATCTGACTTTACCAACACCCTTGTGTTCAATAAATCCCACACATATCTCCACAAAATCTAGTGGAACATCTTCCCAGAAGATCGTGGTTATTACAACAGAAACTGGGGACTACATGTGTAAACTGGGGAATGGTATGTAAAAAAAAAAAAGCACAATCCACATGACCATATAGTGTATTAAATTCCTGGTTTCTATAAGACTCCTTCTGTCCTGTTGTTATTAAATAGACTGATGTTGCATTGGCCTCACCTGCACACTGCTACGGATCACTGCCACTTTATTGTCCAGGTTTTTCTGCTTCTCCAAAGCTGCAGAATTTTGTATGGACTTCTCCAGTGGACCCTGCAAAGAAGCAGGACATACAAGCGACGTGACGGAACATGAGCAAGACTGCAATCTGACACAAAGTAAGACTTGAATACTGAGGAAAAAAGATTTGCTGTACCACGTCACACACTCTCTCTCTCTCTATATATATAATTATCATTAATTATTTTATCAATGCTATTTCAGTGTATCACCCAGCCCTTGTGCACATCGCTTTCTTGCGATATGTATGTGGTTTGAGAGCTGACTAGTGTGCTCTCTAACCATCCAATCAAAGGACATAAAAATGCAGACATGATTGGACACCTGCTATATGGCACCGGAAACTCAACTCGACATCTGATTGGTTAAAGCAACAGCTCCATTCTTATTTATTTTATGATACATGTGCCTGCAGTGCTGATTTGTGAATCAGCAGATTCCTTTGACCCCGGCAACACGTGATGTTATGGCTGAAATATGATTGGATAGAAACTCCAACGTATACAGACACTACTTGTGGCAGCGCACCTGAGAGAAAAGCTATAAAATGAACAGACTATTAAGATGAATTAAATACACATTCTGCTCTGAAGTCATGAGAAGAAATATAATCATGCTAAAGCACCTAAATGGACCTATATTTTGACATGAAGGTTCTCCAATGATATTCCAATACTCTTCTTTACCTGACACCACATCCTGTGTATCCACATTCACTGCTTGTAGTTTTATATATATATACAATTACACATTTTTTGTCTTTTGTCTGAGGGACTAACCACACTACACTTTTACTGAGCAGAAAATGAGCAATAATTTAGCAAAAGCACTGACAAGACCCCTGACAAGACCCCAATTGGACTCAGAACGAGTAGTCTTAAAGAGTGATTTGTTGATTTTCTACTGGACGAGCCTCAGAAAAAAATCGCAAAATTCCTGTAGGTTATATAGAGGAAAGAGAATTAAAGAGAGAGAGAGAGAGAGAGAGAGAGAGAGAGAGAGAGAGAGAGAGAGAGATGTTTGTGCATCTCATTAGTGACACTGATATGCAAAACAAATTGTGGGAAATAAATAAATAAAGGAAGGACATTTGCACCATTAACATTTTGTTATTAACTTGATGTTAGTAGCTGAAAGAGAAATTCATGATGCAGTTTTTTATTTTAAAAAAGTCAGTTCTTTACTGTAAAATAAAGTCTGTTTTGGATCACAGGAGAATTTAGCAAAAAGGCTTCAATCCCGGAATTAAAAAGGGAAATAAACTTGTCTACGTCTCCTGTTCATACTGCACCAAACAAGTCTATTAGGTTTATGGTTAAGCCTGATCACAATCCAGGTCTGAACCCTAAGGAGAATATTTGGTCTTACATTAAACACAAAACTAACCAGGGACCATTTTCCAAAAAGAAAATCACTACCTCACCAGCTCTAGTTGTAACTCGGAGTCGGCGTGGCCTCCTACCTGCTCCTGCATGCTGGCGGCTGATATGATGCGTCTCTCCTCTCTCAGACAGTTGGAGATCACGGCTGATAGGTGCTGAGGGTTGGCTTTGTATTTCAGCTGGAAGAGAAACACAGACACCCACGTCAATATAAATTAATGTCATGGATCGCTCCTGGATGACTTACGTCATTACCCGATGCAGATTTTGCCCTGAATACACAGGGAACGTCACAGGGACTGACTCTGAGTTTGGGGTGTGTAACTGTAAGATCAACCCAGCCAAATCTTCCAGTTTAGACTGGAAACTTTCTTTCGGCTTCTCCCGTTAGTGGTCGCTACAGCGGACCATCCGCATGTTTGATTTGGCACATGTTTTTACGCTGGATGCCCTTCCTAACGCAACCCTCCCCATTTATCCGGGCTTGAGACCAGCACTAAGGCTTGTACAACCCTAATTTCTGGGGTCGGTTCCCTGACCGGGGATCGAACCCGGGCCGCAGCGGTGAGAGTGCCGCATCCTAACCACTAGACCACCAGGGAACCCCCAGTTTAGACTGGAAATTATAATAAAATAATTATTTTAATTAGCTAGCAATTATTTCGTTTAGATATATAAACACAGGGATGCCACCACACATACTGGACACCGTCTGAGCCAAACAAGTTTATCTTAGACTCATCAGAACACAGGACATGGTTCCAGTAATTCATGCTCTTGGACAGGTTGTTCTTCAGCAAACTGTTTGTGGACTTTCTTGTCAGAGGCTTCAGAAGAGCACTCATGCATATATATATATATATATATATATATATATATATATATATATATATATATATATGTGTGTGTGTGTGTGTGTGTGTGTGTGTGTGTGTGGTAAAAAAATAGTTTCAAAATTATTGGCACCTTTACCCTGATTATCTCGTGAGGCCGCATGCAGTAGAAATAATATTTTCCTACACGCCAGTTTCCACCCAGGTTCTTTTTGTGAAACCTTGCCCTGTAAACGGTCTCTCACACATCAGAACACGTCCTGAACAACGATATTGTCTGAAAGAATTCGCTCAGTTCCAGGAACGGTATTCAATAAGGAATGCAGTCTTACACGTCGGAGGTGATCCATGAACGAAAGGAAAAGTGACCTACTACAGATTCCCATTAATTGTCATTAACTGACAGTAAAAAGGGGGGAAAAAAAGGGGGGAAAATAAAAACACTCAAGACAACCTAAAGAAAGGATGACCAGGCTTTTTTTTGTGTTTTTGTTCTAATTTTTTTCTTTCCAAAATGCACACGGAAAGTTTGACACAAATAAAGAATGCGAAAAGTGAAAACTATAAATGTGGTCACCCCTACACTTTCCGTCTGGCTTTTAATCAAGGCTGGTATGGCAGAACAACATCTAGCTTACAAGCACTCAGACGTTCCTGAGCAAAACCCCTGACATTTGAGTCTCAGTTGATTGTTTTGAAAAAATCCCCAAATCCACCTACGTGTGTAACAGAGAAGAAAAGAAAAAAACACCTCTGATTCATGTCTCACTTCGCCCTCGAGCATTTCTGATAAACATCATGTCTGTTGAGATATTAAATTACATGGATTTTCAGGAACCGAACTCACGATAATCAGAAACATGCAAAGAACAATTCTGTACGCATTGAGTCTTCAGCATAACAAACATCCTCCATGATAATGTTCAGCCCTTCAGCAGGAAAACCACAAAGCTTTCAGATTCTGCTGAGCTGTGTTTCTACTGCAATGACGAGTGGACGAGAGTCTCGTTTCAAACCTTTTGGCACTCCAGGATTAACATAACCTGTGTGAACAAAAGTATTGGGACACATGGGCACCTGTTTCAGCATGACAGTGCAAAATCTAGTGGAACATCTTCCCCGAAGAGTGGAGCTCATTCTAACAGCAAATGGAGGTCAAATGTGGAATGGATTGTTCAGAAAAGAGAAATCCTAGAGTCAGGTGTCCACAAACTTTTGACCATATAGTGTATCTGCTGATGCCTGTGTTTGAGACAGAAACATCAGTATTTACTCTTACATTACAATTCATATACTGTAGTGTATCATAGATCCATTTCAATATCTAACATTCGCTTTAGCTTTTTCTTCTCCCACGCCGTTGCAGCAGGCCTCGTAGTTCGATTTTCTACGCTCGTGCAATTTTTTTAATTAGCGAAATTAAGATTATTACCATTTTTAACTGATTACGTAGCTTTTGTTATCCGTTAGCCGAACAGTTGTATCGTGTGTAGCGTGTAGAATCTTGTTTATTCTTGGTTCAAAATTTTGTAAAAACCTTTTGCATATTGAAATAAATAAATACATAATTTTCCTTCATTTAAATGTACATAGTAGCTTCGGTTATGTGAAGTTATGTTGCAGCTTGGTGGAGATCAGAGCTTTTGCTTCTGAACCATAAATGCCAGGTCTCAGAAAATAATCCAGAAAGCTCGGCTCAGCTATAATCCAGAAACGGCTTTTTTTCCAACCCCGATTAAGTGACAATAAATTGTAGTGCGCACACAATTCTAATTTGTGGTACCTGCACCACACTGGATTACTGCTCTTGGGCCCTTGAGCAAGGCCCCTAGCCTTCTGCGCTCCAGGGGTTCTGTATCATGGCTGACCCTGTGCTTTGACCCCAGCTTTCTATCATCGCTGGGACATGTGAAAGCAAGAGAGAATCTCATTGTGCTGTAAAGTACACGTGACAAGTATAAAGCACCTTCTTTTCTTTCCTAACAGCTCTTATTCATTTTATAAGCCCGCTTTTCCCCCCAGACTATTCCTTAGACTATTCTCTAACAGAATAACGGACACACTGAACAAGCGATCTCTTCGTCTTCTTCTTTCGGCTGCTCTCCATACCCCCCTGTTCTCTACATCTGCCTCTTTCAAACCAAGATCGCTAGCTAACTCCCCGTTGTTATGCTTCTCACTTGCGTCCATTTAATTCTGCCAGTTTGTTTTTTTTGCTTGTCCACAGACTGTTTTTAGACTTGCCCCCTCACAACCATGCTCCAAAGTTTGTTTGAAAACCACAATGCTGATGACCCTGATTTTACCAGAAGAGAAGTGGCTTATTGAGAGACTTCAGTTTTCTTTTTAAGTGGTGATGGATGGACCATTAGAGTTTTAAAAGACTGTGGCTAAGTCCTGCTAGCAAGTGTCGCTGATAATGTTAGCCATAATATGCAACATCCAAACCAAAGAAAACCTCTCACAAAAAAACTAGAAAGGCTGCAACATCAATTTTGGGGCAAAAGTATTGGGACACTTGCTTTTTCCTCCTGTATGTGGTTCTTTTACCAACTGCTACCACAAACATGGAGGTGCACAATTGTACAGGACGTCTTTGGATGCTGTAGCAATGTTTCCTTCAGTTAAACTAGGAGACTAAAACCTGCTCCAGCATGACAATGCTCCTGTGCACAAAGCCAGTTTAATAAAGATATGCTTTACTTGGGTTGGATGTGTGTGAAAGATCTCCTGCTATAGAGCTCCAACCATATAGACATGAACGGGAACGCTGATTGCACCCTAGGCCTCTTTACCTCACCAACAATGAGCATAAATCTCCACAATATCGAGTGAAATATCTTACCAGAAGAGTGGAGGTTGTTATAACAGCAAATGTAGACTAATTGCGAAACAGGATGTTCAAAAAGAAGCACAGATCTTATATACCGGATTCAGAGACATCAATAAGGGTGGGGTTGTTTTTGTATTTTCTGTGTATTTGGACCAGAAATAAAATGAAAACGGTCTGAAACTTGCACCCAATCATATTAAAAGTTCAGAAAACACTTTACTATTCAAAAGAACCCAGGTTTCCAGTATTTCCAAGGGTTCTTCAAGGGTTCCTCAAGAGATCTTTAAGTGTTCTATGACAGAACATGTGGCAGCATGCTGTTCCTAGAAGTGCGACCTCCGAAAGAAACCTGTAAATGTGGCAAAGTTTTTTTTTATTGCCTCGCACACTTTGGTGTCTCTGCACAACACCGCTAAAAACCTCAGATGGCCGTGTGTTTGCACGTACGCTGTCGTCTCACTTCCCCCTGCTGTGTGTGATACCACTGAGCATAACAAATACAAATAGAACCCCCCCCTTCATAGTTTGCAAAGGAAGTGGTGTGAAGATCTAAACCTAGCTGTGACACTCTGGCTGCATACACACTTTTCACAGAAAATTCACGATCAGTCAAGTCAAGTACAACAACAACAACAACACTGGAACGGTTTCAAACCCCGTGAAAACTATAAAACCCTCATCATACACTCAACCTTTTACACAGAGCCATGCCCTCGAGAACCTACAGCCTACAGGATGATATAATATCGTTAATTAGATCAATTACATCACAAATCTTATTTTTTATTAACATACAGTTGTGTTCAAAATTATTCAACCCCCAATGCTGTAAATGGTTTTAGGGAATTTAGTGTACATTTGTAATTGTATTCAGAATGAAATCCTACAAGGACTTCTTAAAGAACCATATGCAACTAAAATGACATCAATTAGTTTTGTAATACAGTAGTAAATGTTTCTTTTGTGAATTCTTCATTGACATAATTATTCAACCCCTTAAAGACTACCACTCTGAAGAACAGAGGTTCAATGAAGTGTTTTTAATCAGGTATTGAAAACACCTGTGGATATCAGGGAGCAGCAATAAAGCATAATAAGCACCAATTAGGCAGCTTTAAAATGACTGTGATACTCAGCTCCTTCTAGACATTTACTGGTGTGGTTACAAACATGGTGAGGTCAAGAGAATGGTCCAGGAAGACAAGAGAACAGGTGATTACTCTTCACAGGAAGGGCAATGGCTATAAGAAGATTGCAAAGATGTTAAACATACCAAGAGACACCATAGGAAGCATCATTCGCAAATTCAAGGCAAAGGGCACTGTTGAAACGCTACCTGGTCGTGGCAGAAAGAAGATGCTGACTTCGACTGCTGTGCGCTACCTGAAGCGTAGAGTGGAGAAAAGTCCCCGTGTGACTGCTGAGGAACTGAGAAAAGATTTGTCAGATGTGGGTACTGAAGTTTCTGCTCAGACAATACGGCGCACCCTGCGTAATGAAGGCCTCCATGCCAGAACTCCCAGGCGCACCCCCTTGCTGTCCCCAAAGAATAAGAAGAGTCGACTGCAGTATGCCAAAAGTCATGTGGACAAACCACAGAAGTTTTGGGATAGTGTTCTGTGGACTGATGAAACAAAATTAGAACTGTTTGGGCCCATGGATCAACGCTATGTTTGGAGGAGGAAGAACAAGGCCTATGAAGAAAAGAACACCTTGCCTACTGTGAAGCATGGCGGGGGGTCAATCATGCTTTGGGGCTGTTTTGCTTCTGCAGGTACTGGGAAGCTTCAGCGTGTGCAAGGTACCATGAATTCTCTTCAGTACCAGGAGATATTGGATGACAATGTGATGCAGTCCGTCACAAACCTGAGGCTTGGAAGACGTTGGACCTTTCAACAGGACAATGATCCCAATGATCCCAATGATCCCATACCTCCAAGTCCACTAAAGCATGGTTGCAGAATAAAGGCTGGAACATTTTGAAGTGGCCATCGCAGTCACCAGACTTAAATCCGATTGAGAACCTCTGGTGGGACTTAAAGAAAGCAGTTGCAGTGCGCAAGCCTAAGAATGTGAATGAACTGGAGGCTTTTGCCCATGATGAATGGGCGAAGATACCCGTAGATCGCTGCAAGACACTTGTGTCAAGCTATGCTTCACGTTTAAAAGCTGTTATAACTGTAAAAGGATGTTGTACTAAGTACTAAGATTGAATGTCACTTGGGGGTTGAATAAAACTGATAATGATGTGAGCTCAGAAAAGACATTTGTGGTTATTCCATTATAAATGTTATGTTATATTTGTCTGACCTACACGTGCCTCTTTGATTTAATTGTAAGCAGGATGACTGAATGATCATAATCAATGTCAAACCGACCAAAACAATCAATTTCAGTGGGGGTTGAATAATTTTGAACACAACTGTATTTTTGTAATAATTCATCTTTTCCTGAAGGCAGCTTGACTAATTATAAACTAATAATCATATTGTTTTTAATTAATCATGATGCATAAACGTGTTGAAGAAATTCTAAAGTATTGGAACATCTGATTTTACTAAGGAGCATAAATCTCCACAAAATCTGGTGGAAGATCTTCTCAAAAGAGTGGAGGTTATTATGGCAGCAAGTGGGTACTAAATGTGGAACGGGATGTTCACAAAGCATAACTAATCTTATGGTCAGGTGTCTACAAACTACTTGTATTTGTATTTTCGTGTGTATTTGGGACCAGAAATGAAACAAATAAATTTTTTCAGATTCTAAAAACACTTTATTATCAGGAAAACATTTTGAACATTCGCCGTCTGGCCGGTGCTTCACAAGAAAATTTCTTCCCTCAGGAAATCTGCCTCATGAACATTTAAATGCATTCAAAAGTGCAATAAAAATATATGTGCAATAACACTTTTTATTAATTATTATTATATTGTTCTGTGCAATAATACTTTTTTTATTGATTCATTATTTTTTTCTTCATAATTTTTATTATTATTTTAGTTAAAAAATGTACAATAATAATTTTTTTAGCATATTTTATTTTATTCATTTTTATTTATTTTTTATTATTTTATTTCAACTGGAAACTTCACTATCGCCGAAAACAAATTCCTTATAAGTGAAAGCATACTTGGCAAGAAAGCTCTTTCTGATTCTGATTCTGGATCCCCTTTAAGAACCCGGGTTTCCTTCAGCCAAATGGTTCTTCCCCACATGTTTTGAATGCATTTGCATGTAATTTCCCCTTCAGTTAAACTTGAAGAACCAAAATAATTGTTTCAGCTACATGAAGATACCGCATGCTTTACATGGGTTTGGAGTGAAAGATCTCCTGCTATAGAGCTCCATCTCTATTGAACACCTTTGGGATGAATGTAAATGCTGACTGCAACCCCAGACCTCCTCACCTCCTCACCTCCATCAGTACCTGACTTTACTAACACCATTGCTTTTGGATAAATGAGCAAAAATCTCCACAAAATCTAGTGGAACATCTTCATAGAAGAGTGGAGCTTATTATAAGAGCAAATGGAGACTAAATGATGAATTGGATGTTCACAATACACATAAAAAAACTTAAATGAGCACAAATCTCCACAAGGACACTCTGAAAAAACAGTGATTTTTGATTGTACCTTTGCCAATGTGTTTATTAAAATTTACCTGAATTTGCACCTGTCTAATATTCATTACAACTGTTATTTCATCACCGATTGATCAGGCTGGTAAATTAGCCAAATTGCACAGCGAAATAAAAACCTAATCATTTTGGGTTTTGGAAATTCATAACCGCCTTCCAAAATGGTCGCCGTGTTTCTGGTGCCACAGGAATCAGTCAGATGAGTCATAAATTCGTAAATGCTTTATATTTATGAATCGGATGTAAATCTTTCCAGAGAAATTTCAGACTAAACACTGTTGTTGGGTTTTTTTGCACAGTTGATGAGGAACTGTTGCTGAAGCATCCTGTTTCTACCGCACTTAACCTGTACTACACTTATAGAATGCGCTAGAATTTTGAACGCATACGTGAGTGCTGACTTTTCGACCCTGTTGTAATTTCTCAAATGCAAAAAAGATTTTTTTGTCATGAAGTCAGCGGAATATCAGAATCCTCACCATCACCCCGCTAACCCTCGCTGTCATGAAACTACTTTCAGCTGATTCTGACAGCAGATAAAGTGCTTCATGTGCATCCTATCTCAACATCGGGTTTGTTTCCTCGTGCCAGTACAGTTTGAGATCATCGACCTGATTAAACCATGCGGTACTTTGAGGAAATTAATATGAAACCTTTTTCAATTACATAATGCTAATTCGCTAACTCAATTATATCGGCATTTACAGTACACTGCTAGCATGGTGCTTCTGTGGAAATATATTAGCATTTTGTTTGCTACTGTATACCTGACAAGTTTTAGCATTTTAATCACAGTGGTGGAGTCCTAATGTGTTAGCTAACCAGCTACTAACTCCATGCTCGCTCGGTTGCACCGTATTCTAAGAAAGAAATCTCCAACTATGAACAACACATTTGACAACAAACTGTTCTAACAAACTTTACAGATACAGAAAGTGTGCAAAGCTGGACTTCATGCCAATGAAAATACAGACGAACATCTTGACATTTACAATTTTGTTTGGTCCAAGGAAATCTTCATATCGTTACATTACCAAGTTTGTTGCATAAAAAACAAAAGGAAAATAAATGCGTCTCTCAAGAATTATGAAAAACTCATATTTCCAAATATTTTACAGGCAACTTGCATTAGCTGAATTCAAACATTTCAATGTATTGAATGAATTTCCTTCTTTAGTCTGCATTTTCTATCCCTGTTTAATTTGATTTCTTGTAAAATTGGTAAACTAAAAGCCATACAAAAAGGAAAGTAAAAAAATGGACAAAACAGGTTATTTTAAAAATTAAAAATAAATTAAAAAAAATTAAAAATAGCTGCGTACCTCGACTCTGAATACAAGAAACTTTCTCTGGACAGATATCAAAGGAACCTTTAAACTCAACAGATAATCTCAGATTATGACCCATGTATTTTTTAACTAGATCTATCACAAATGCAAAATCTGTGAATATGTATATAATTACAATGAATTTTGCGTATATCGTTCTGTCACCAGATGATCCATGCAGATCTCTCATACCTGAATCTGCTGGAAAATTCTCTTCAGGTTGTGTCTGTGAAGAAAGTTCGGCTCCTGAGTGCAGTGATTCTCAAGCTGGATCAGGAAGTTGTTGAAGAGCACCATGGCCATGGCCTCATGATTCATTGCTGTTTCCCTAAAAACACAAAATATATACATACTGAGCCTGTCATAAATGTGGAAACGTTTTGTTTTCTTTTGTTTCTATGAAACAAACTTGGTAAAAGGCACAAAAACACAAGAATTGGAGAGTAAATGAGTGGAAGAAAGTCCAAATGTGATATTTTTGTCTCTAACAGAAGAACTTGTGTAAGACGAAGAACATTAGAGAAGATGTGATCAGACTCCCCTCACCCCCACAGTCACACATGGAGGTGGAAGCTTAATGGGCTGTTTTAGAGCAGGGAAGGTTGGAGATTTATTCCGGAAAGTGAATCAACACGGCTCCCATTCCATACTCCAACACCATGCGATACGATGAGCCGAAGCCTACGACTGAGCTCTATGTTATTTAAGTGTTATTTAGAGAGCAAACAGTCGTCTAGAGTGATATCTATCATGGATCGACCTGCCCAGTCACCACACCTAAATCCTATTGAACTGCACCGGGATGAAGTGGATCACAAGAAATCTCTAGTGAAGTTGAGATTGTTTGAATGTTTGGAGAAACTAACTGTCTGGATGCCAAGAGTGTGTAAAGCCGCTCTTCATTCTAATCGAGGATTAATTTATGAAAATAAAGTGGAACATCTGGATGTATATATCTGTTAGGTCAAAGTAAATCTTCATATCGTTACATTACAGGTTTGTTGCACAGAAACAAAAAGAACATGCCTGTGTCTCTCAAAACCATAACACTAGATGTTTATTTCACAGGTTAATTTTTAGCATAGCTATTTATAGCATTAGCTAAAGTCAAACTTCTGTTTGAAGTCACTCTATAAATTATTTATTTAAATATATGTCAATACTCAATCATCAAATCAGGAAATTCGGAATTTGATCTCACTGGTTGATTTTGAGTTTGTGTGGACTTCATCATCATCATCATCATCATCATCATAACCATTATCATCATCATCATCATCATCATCATCATCCTTGTACATCTACTAAATCATTTCCTTATTTTTGTAAAAAAAAAAAATATTATTTTGTTTTGTTTGTTTCCATCTAGAGATCTCTCAGTTGTTCTGTTTCACATGTAGACCACAACCTGCCGTCCAAAGCCAGGATGCAGTCTGAGCGATCACGTTTCTGCTTTCACACGGAACTAAACTCTCTGTAAACACACTCAAAAAAAAAAAATGGCAAAGTCCAATTCAGTTTAAAAAAAAAACGCACATGAAACTGAAAAGCTGAGGAAACACTGGTGTTGTTTTCATCCTAAACCACGGTGCTTTCGATTTCTGGCTTCTGATTGGTCAAAAGGTTTTTGTTGACGTTGAAATGGTTGCTGTGGTGAAAGTGGAATAGAACGCTTTGGGGCGCGCTGTTATTTGGAAGTAATCAAATACGTCGTGGTAACTGGAACTCTGCTTCAGCACAAGCACCACTGCTGCTACGTGAAAATGACGTATCAACGCTACGGAGACCGAGTTGTGTCCTGAGAGTCACACAGAATACAGATTAACATGGCAGAGGTAGAGCTGTAACTTCCTGGAGACAGAACAGGAAAAAAACGTCTGGTTTTATTAAATTTTTTACTTTTTTGCACTACAAAGGCGTATTTGTGAAAGGGGTCATGCGTTAGAGCTCTGTCTGAACCAAAGAAATAAAAGTGAACTATTTGTATTATATTGAATTGCAGAGCATCGTATTTTTGTCATTAAATCGCATTGTGTGTATAGAAATCAGATCGTAATAGGGGTGAATCATATCGTATCGCATCGGAAGCTGCTTCATATGTAAGTTTGTCATAGTGTATCTTTGGCTAGGAACCAAGATGGGAATCGCATCGGCCTCAGTTACTGAGATGCACATCCCGAATCTGTATTAAAACTCTTGGAAAATTATGAATCTTCTTGCACTTTATTTATTTATTTATATTTATTTATATATTTTATTTTATTCGTTTATTATACACGAGACCGCTTGTTTTGAAGTGGCATTTTTTGAGTAAAAATGCCAAGATAAGATCAGGTCTTGCTCTTTTCGTTAATGCTTAAGATCATATAACAGTCTTTCATGCTGCTTTTGTATCCTGCACGCGGATAATCCTCCGATTATACACCGCGACTGCACCAGATTTTCTTTCCCTCCACCGTTCCTTTATTCGTTCTTTACATCTATTGTCTAAATACATTTTTTTTTCTTTATTACTATTAATTCACCCGAGAAGCCTTCATAAACTTAATCAGAAATTTTCTCATATTTATTTTATCTCAATGCAAATTCCATTCAGTTCCAATGTGCTTTTCAAGTCACTTTTTTTTTTTTTTTTTTTTGCAATTAAATAATACATGTAAAAATTTTGTCAACGCCTTGAAATGTGACATGTATACGGTACATCTAAAACTATTTACTATATACTATTTTTGCTTATTTATTGCTCTATGATTATCTTTTTATGTATGTATTTATTTATTTATTTTACTTTTAAATCACATCAAAAAAGATATCTCACAGTTATTATCTAGTATTATTAAATATCAATTAAAATTTTTTTTATAAAAAATTTTAAAAACTTTGTAAAACTCTTTTGCATTGATGTGTGAGTCGTGTGTATATGGGTGTTCTAAAACTATTTTTCTTTTTTTTTAACTCTTATTTTTTGGAATCATTACGATTTGGAGATTTCATGACAGATCAAGTCAGACTCAGATTCATGTTTATGTTCTCAACTTGACCTGTCATAGTTATATATACTTGTTATATAAATGTGTGTGAGTGCGTGTGTGTGTGTGTGCATGTGTGTGTGTGTGTGTGTGTGTGTGTGTGTGTGTGTGTGTCCTACCAGTCCTGACTTTCGATCCAGCTTGCCAGCACCTGTCTCAGCTCCATGGGAAATTTATCATCATAGAAATAATCCACCTGCTCCAAGAACTTCATGTCCAGCTGCTGTATTTGTTTCCACTGACTCATCCTGCTGCTGAAGATCAACACGAGGACGAAATTAAAACGAACAAAAAAAAAGTGTAAAAAGACTACAAAATTATTTTAATAACTCGAATTAATAACCTGAGATCTTTAAGTCTTCACTTTGTACCTGTCTGAGCTTCACCTAAGAGAAATCTTCTACTCTATACGGCTTGATGTCCAGGGCTGGAGAAACATACAAATCTCTCCAGAGCTCACGATACAATGAAACCCTGGATCATAGGTTCTCAGTTTTTTCTTTCTTTCTCTCTCACACACACCACGCCGCCTTCCTCTGCAATTTACATTTGTTTCACTTCTGTACACTGCTGGGTTGCCAGATTCACCATCTTGATGGATACAGTAAAAAACTTTTTTTTTTTACGTTTTTGACCTTGCACTGTCTACAAACATTACTTCATAATATAGTAAGTTTTAATGAAAGTCAGTAAGGACATAATTTTACTTTCCTATAGTACTTATTTTATGAATGTGTACATATGCAGGATATTTCCATTTTGGGGAAGCTTTTTTTACACTCAATTTGAGAGTGTAATATGTTATTTTTTTACCTATTGCTCCACCACATGTTGGTAAAACATGCCGTTCCTCACTACTTTATTTGGAAAACATAAAGAGTGTTAAAAGAGAAGCTCTCTCATTATGAACATCTGATGTGCAGGAGAATAAAACACTGAATTACATTCATGAATCACAAAAACACATTTAAACTATACGGAGCATTAGATTATGTGTTTCTTTGTGAACATCACATTCCACCTGATTTGCTATTTTAAAAACCTCCTCTCTTCTGGAAAGATGTTCACTAGATTTTATGAAGATTTGTGTGAGATTTATTCAGCCACAAGTGTGTTAGTAAAGTCAGGTAGTCATGTAGGTGAGGTGAGGAGGCCTGGGGTGCAGTCAGCATTCACTTTTTATCCCAAAGGTGTTTAATAGGGCTGAAGATCTCTAGCAGGATTTTCCACATCTTCCAAACCATGAAAAGCATATCTCCATGGAGCTGGCTTTGTGCACAGGGGTATTGCAATGCTGGAACGTGTTTGGTTTTGCTCATCCAAGTTTTTAGTTTAGAAAAGAAGCATATGCAGGTTTTAAAAAAGGAGTGTCCCAATACACATCGTGGCATCGTGGACTGTGATATGATACTAATAACCGAAAACATTTACACCATAACAATTTGATGGTTCCCTGGTGGTCTAGTGGTTAGGATTTGGCGCTCTCACCGCCACAGCCCGGGTTTGATTCCCGGTCAGGGAACCAACCCCAGCCATTAGGGTTGCACAAGCCAGTGCACTCTTAGTGCTGGTTCCAAGCACGGTTAAATGGGGAGGGTTGCGTTAGGAAGGGCATCCAGCGTAAAAACGTGCTAAATCGAGCATGCGGATCTCGAATACGACGATCCGCTGTGGCGACCCCTAATGGGAGAAGCCGAAAGAAATATTTTATTTACACCATAACAATTTCTATTTTCATTTTATATAATTTTTTTTTTTGCTTTTTTTTTAGCTCCCTTTTTAATTATTTATTTATTTACTTGTTGTTTTTATTTATTTATTTATCAAGTTTTGAATGAGATTTTTTCCCCATGATTTATCCCACATGAGTGAAATTCAATCTGACACAATGAACAATGACTTTCTGGGTGGATCTTTTTTTTTTTTTTATATATATATATATATATATATATATATATATATATATATATGTACACAGAGCGGATTTCTCAATGCTTTTATTGTTTGTTCGTGAATTCCCCTTCATAGTGTTTGACTTTCTCCTCCTGTGCCCAAGTCCAGAGCTGATACTGAAACTCACAAGCACCAAAATCAAATAAAAGACTCATAATTTATTGTAAAACAACCTTGACTTATATGAGCCTTCTGATTTCCTGTAGGCTTTTAAAACATAGAAACAGTAAATATTTTGTTGCGTGATATCCGGCTTTGCCATCTGAGAGGATCCAAAAGCAGTTTGGAGGATGTGAAAAAGAGGACTGAGTTCTTTTTTTAATCAGTCTCATAAGGTGAAAGGAAAGCATATCTTCATGGTGCTGGCTTTGTGCACAGGGGCATTGCCATGCTGGAACAGGTTTGGGTCTCCTACATCCATTAGACGTCCTGTACAACTGGGTGTCTCGGATTTTTTGTTAAAATAAACGTATGGGTGGAAAAGTTGGGTGTCCCAATACTTTTGGCCAATATTTTATTTAAATTGTTTTACTTGAGGTTTGAATGTAAAAATTTTTAAAAGAATTAATGGGAGAAACAATTTATGCACAATTGTGTGTATTTAAGCTCATGTGGGTGGAAAATACATTTGGCCATGAAATTCATATGCTGATTTAAGCCACACCCACTTCAAAATGAGTTCCAGAGAAACAGCTCTTTATCTACTCTTCACATCACATCATGGAAGAATGGGGAAATGATTTTATATCATCTGCTTGAGAGGAAAAACAAATGACAAAAATAAAAGTTCTTTAATTTTTTTCTTTTTTTTCTTCGCTACCTGCTGGTTGTACAGCGTATAAAAGCTTTGCTGCAATAGAAATTCCTTTTACTACTCATGACGAGAGTAATGGGAAGTGGTAACTCGGTGGTTAAGGTGTCAGACATCTAAATAGGAGATCATGAGATCCCAACACCACCAAGCTGCCACTGCTGGACCCATGAGAAAGGCCTCTAACCCTCTAAATGCTCAGGTGAATAAATGAGATAATTGCTCTGAATGAAGGCATCTGGCAAATGACATAAATGTACATATCATTGAGAGGTTCAGGCTGCAGCTTTGCGCTTCACACCATGAGCCAGAAGTTTGCAGAATTAATTAAGGAGGTGTGTAAGATCACCTTAGTGTTGGGATATATCAAAGAACACTATGTATTTTTAGGAGCTCCTTCTGATCGTGTTTGAAAAGAAAAGTTTTTTTTAAAAGATAAAGAATGAAATTCAGACTTCCTCAGAGGAGACAATCTCGTCTACATCCACGGAACTGATGTAGAACATGTCTTCAGATTTAAGATCTTAGGAGTTCACATCTCTGAGGATCTTTCCTGGCACCATTCCACTTCAACTCTGATTAGGAAGCCGCAACAGCGTCTATACTTCTTGAGGAGGCTTATGAATGTCCATCTGTCCTCACATAATTTCATATAATGCATATGTGTATATATATATATATATATATATATATATATATATATATATATATATATATACATATACAGTGGGGCAAAAAATTTTGTAGAGAGCATTTGGATGATCCAGAAGAGGATTGGGAGCATGTCATGTGGTCAGATGAAACCAAAATAGAACTTCGTGGTAAAAACTCAACTTCTTGTGTTTGTAGGAGAAAGAATGCTGAGTTGCATCCAAAGAACACCATACCTACTGTGAAGCATGGGGGTGGAAACATCATGCTTTGGGGCTGTTTTTCTGCCAAGGGACCAGGATGACTGATCCGTGTAAAGAAAAAAAGTGAATGGGCCATGTATCGTGAGATTTTGAGTGAAAACCTCCTTCCATCAGCAAGGGCATTAAAGATGAAACGTGGCTGGGTCTTTCAGCATGAAAATAATCCCAAACACACCACCCGGGCAACAAAGGAGTGGCTTTGTAAGAAGCATTTCAAGGTCCTGGAGTGGCCTAGCCAGTCTCCAGATCTCAACCCCATAGAAAATCTTTGGAGGGAGTTGAAAATCCGTGTTGCCCAGTGACAGCCCCAAAACATCACTGCTCTAGAGGAGATCTGCATGGAGGAATGGGCCAAACTACCAGCAACAGTGTGTACAAACCTTGTGGAGACTCACAGAAAACGTTTGATCTCTCATTGCCAACAAAGAGAATATAACAAAGCATTGAGATGAACTTTTGTTAATGACCAAATACTTATTTTCCACCATAATTTGCAAATAAATTTTTTTAAAATCAGACAATGTGATTTTCTGGATGATTTGTTCTCATTTAGTCTCTCATAGTTGAAGTGTACCTATGATGAAATTACAGGCCTCTCTCATCTTTTTAAGTGGGAGAACCTGCACAATTGGTGGCTGATTCAATACTTTTTTGCCCCACTGTATATACATTTACAACCTAAATTCTAGTATTTGTTCCATGAAATTGTATTAATTTATTCCCAACAGTTTATTCTCTTCATTCCGTGGCGTTTCTCTTCGCTGCACTGCTTCCAGTACGTGTATGTGGATGTTAGATTTTTTGTCCAATCAGATAAATATGTATGTTTCTGTGCAGTATAACTTTTCTCTTTATAAAATATTTATTTTATTTCTATTTAAACTTTACTTGGTAAATGACTGTATAAGACTGTGGAAAGAACATTACTTATAATCTTACATTTGCGGCATTTGGCAGACGCCCTTATCCAGAGCGACTTACAACTGAGCAGGGGAGGGTTTTAGGGCTTTGCTCAAGGACCCAGCAGTGGCAGCAGTGGGATTTGAACCTGTGATCTTCTGATCCAAAGCCCAATGCCTCAACCACTGAGCTACCACCTCCTATCTTACACTCCAGTACTCATGTTAGTTCTCACTCTCCAGTGTTCTGTATTGTATAAAGACGGTAATCACACTCTTGATGTCACCCTTTGGAGTCTGGTTCCTCTCAAGGTTTTTTCCTCATAACATCTAAAAGGAGTTTTTCCTTCACCACAGTCTCCATGGCTGCTCATCAGGTATAAATACACACCATTCACCTTTAACTCTTAAATTCTGTAAAGCTGCTTTGAGACAATGTCCATGGTAAAAGGCGCTATAGAAATAAACTCGACTTGACTTGACTTTTTTAAAATGTGCAGCTGGAACCAAAACAAATGTGCAAACATGCTCAGCAATAAAGCTCTTTCTGATTCTGATTATTTATATATTTATATATAACTATATATATCTCGAACTTGTGAAAAATTGCTGCTGTGTTTTTGATTGTTCTTATAGCAAAAAAACATTTTATATATTTGCAATATAGTTTTAGAATATATTAATAATTATGACAATTTTATTTGACATTTACAGAAATTTTCAAAATCCAACTTACGATGATCTTAATCATAGAAGTTAGGGGCCTTGCTCAGGGGCCCAGCTTAATGGTGTTGGAATTTGTACTCACAACCTTCTCATCAGAAATCTAACGTCATACACATATACATATATATATGTGTGTGTGTATGTAAGTTTAGTGAAAAATGCTCAATCTGGCAACAAGCGTCATGCTCAATGAGCTGTACTGAGGTGTGGAGACTCTATCGCTCAGATTAGACAGAGACAGAAAGGTTTAAAAGACATACAGAAGTAGAAGGGTGTGATACAGTATTAGATGTTTTGGACCGGGTTCAGAAAACGAGGATCAGGATATTGGCATCTCGAGTGCACAAGGAAGCGAATCATTGAAACAAGGAAACACTTGGTTTATTTCTTTTTGACGGGGAATTCCCCTTTGAGTTTTCAGGTGTGACGTGTGTTACATAATCTGACTCCCTGAGCTACAGTCTAATACTTTGCTCTGAAAAACAGATACACAAATCACATTCTCATGCAGTCTGATGGAGCCATGTTTTGGTCTAAACAATGAAAAAAAAAACAATAAATACACATATTTGTATGCTGAATTATTCATGTAAATGTTATAATGAAAGTACATACTATTTAATAATTTTATGGACTATTTATAACAAATGTACGTTGATATATTTATCACTGATTTCACTGCAATATTTTGAAAGTACACTATTATGCCAAAAGTGATTTTTCTAGTCATATGTGGTTCTTTCCCAAACCGTCACCACAAATTTAATGTAATTTTCCCTTCACTTGAACTTCGAGACAGAAACCTGTACCCAGTACACAAAGCTAGCCCTATGAAGATCTGCTTTACATGAGTTGGAAGATCTCCTGTTATAGAGCTCCGACCCCATTGGGATGAATGTAAACACTAACTGCAGCCCAGGAACCTCCTCACCCCAATCTTTTGTCTCTGTAGTGTATATTGTGTTGCTCTCAGAAATAAAAAAATATATATAACGATACACAAGTGATGAAAATCGAAACTGAAATCATCATCGCACTTGGTAATAATGTGGTTTCGATTATTTGTTTAACATTTTGACTGTTGAAATATTTAAATTGCAATACTTCGGAAAGTAATGTCTTGCCCTTTAATGAGTCACCTGTTTAACGATTATTGGAAAACTCTTTAATTATTACTATATCAATATAAATAAATAAATAAATACATACATACATAAACTTTCACTGAGTCTCAATTTGAAATCAGCAACTAAAATAAATTTAAAGTAATTGTGAGTATGTGTGTGTGTGTGTGTGTGTGTGTGTGTGTGTGTGTGTGTGTGTGTGTGTGTGTGTGTGTGTGTGTGTCACATTACTGTGCCTTTGAAACTGAAATCATTTAAAACTGAAAAAATTATCCCCAATAGTCTTTTCTCTTCACTTCATAGTGTTTTTCTCACGTGCGTTGCTACAAGGAGCAGAACAACCGAGTGTAAGTTTAGGTAAGAGTTTCCAATTCTATCCAATCAGATTTCAGCTATCACATCACATGTTCAAAGGAATCTCTCGTAAACCCTTCACATTTAGAACTGTGGGTTCTCGTAGGGCCCTCTAGCAGGCGTCTAATAACGTCGCCATTTTCACATCCTTTGGTTGGATGGCCAGAGAACACGCTAGTCGGAGTTCGCAATCCGCATCTGTAGCAAACTGCACAAAGTAAAATATATTTGTGTGGATTTAACAGAGGAGGGAAGTGATGAAGTACAAATACTTTGTTACTGTATTTAAGTAGATTTTACTTCACTTCATTTTTGGAGAAGGTTTTCCTTTCATTTATTACATTTTTCACACAAATATCTGTACTTTCTACTTCGTACATTTTCAACCCAGACTTGATACTTCAGTTTAATCTATTTGGTGAAATTTCAATATTTTCTCTGCGTCGTTTTCAGTTTATTAACACGTTTCGTGTCATTGTGCGGCTTTTTCAACCCTTCGCTGGTATTTCCTGGCTCTCACACACCACAGACGTAGACTAGTTTACGAAACTAACAATGAGCAGGAAGAAGGGAACAAGAAGTACAGTATGACTAACAGAGGAAGACTGATGATCACCTGATCATCATCATCTTTTCTCTGCTTGTGTTCTATATGGTGGATGTTCTGCCTGGATACATTCATTAGGTAAACTTGTGAAATTCGTTTTGTATTACTAATATTTTATAGGGCTGTCAAAATGAACGCAAATTTCTTTTAACAACACTCGTTTTAATGAACGCGTGATTACGCACCGAATCGTTTTGGGGCAATTTTCCTCCTTTTTTGATCGTACAGATAAGAGCAATACATAATTATAATCTGTTAAGGGTCTACTTTTATTTGTATACACTTGTAAAAACAATAAAATGCTGTGCTATTGTAAAAATAAAGAGCAGACAGGCTCTCTGTCGTCTCTCTCTCTCTCATCTCTCTTCACAGACACATCAATAAAACAACTTAAATCTCAGTGAATATTTCCCTCACACAATAAATTAAATATAAATAGCAATAATTAATATATAAATAGCAAGCGCTAAATGTCTACTTTTAAATAGACAAATTCACAAATATTCTCTAAGAATGTAATCCATATGAAAGTTTCTCCGGTATCACCTCATTAACCGTCCGTGTGGAAACATAGCAACATTTCCGTTTGGTGTCCTGATGATTTACATAATTTAAATTCACACCATAAATACTTTAAAACATTTACAAGAATATTTCGTCTTCATGCTCTATGTTGAGTTTGGTTTCACTAATAATAAACATACATTTGATTAAAGCATTAATATTTCTCCATGTCCATGTTGATTAGAGTATTCATTTAAGATTTTTAGAACAGGAAAAAATGTGTGATTAATTTGCGATTAATTGTGAGTTAACTTGTGACAATCATGCAAATAATCATGATTAAATATTTACATTTTATTTAAATTATTATCAATTATATTAACAGCCCTTAAATGAATGTAACGTGACATCCAGTTACCAGCGTGACACTAAAACAGGTAGTAAAAAAGGCTACTTTTTACACACTTACATATCAAAACCCAAACTTTTTTTACTTCAACTTGAGTAAAAAAATTTAGTCAGAAATTCAACTTTTACCAGATTATTTTAAAACTAAACGATGTGTGTACTTTTGCCATCTATAAGATTTAATAGCTGTTTTTCACACAATAACTGACAGTGGAGAGGAAATTGATTGGGTCGCATTTACAAAACGGACTTTTCAAGGAAAGCTGGACATCGTGAGGAAAAGTCCCCAAAACAGTTCATTTCAAATCCCCACAAAAACCATAATGCCCTGAAAAATGCACAAAAAATTCATTTTCTGAGGTGAAGATGGATTCTTCTGCTGGATATGATGTATGTGGAGGTGCAGTTGTGGCTCCAGTGAAAGGAGACATGGTAAATTGTGTTCACTGTGTTTCTTGCTTTAGTGATGAAGTTCTCACTGTATGAGATTCCTGCAGCGCTCTGTTCTACTGCACTTCTCTGTAATGTTTATGGTTTCAGCAGACGTGGCGTCATAATGATGGTATCAAGAGGTGGATTGATTCAGGAAGAACACCACTGAATGTCTGGGTGTGAAATGCACGGCGCGGTAAATACTGTATGTTTCCGCAAGACGGCGCTGCTGTGTTTTTTCTTTTTTTTTTTTTTCCTTCACAACTACCCCGTATTCCGTATCCATTGCTCCACCAATCAGATCGCAATAGGCGGGGCTTTCGGAATACGGGTGGGGAGAACGCTGTGGCGGAAGTGACGTGAGGCGAAGCGTCGGAAAGTTCACGGGTCACCGGTGTACGTCAGAGCAGGAAAGATGGTGGAGTGCAGGGAGACCCGCGTGGTTCGGTGCGGCGGCAGTAAAATAAGTTTCAGAGCTCCGGTGATCACTCGAGACTCCAGGTAAGGACATGGAGTGTGTGTGTGTGTGTGTGTGTGTGTGTGTGTGTGTGTGTGTGTGTGTGTGTGTGAGAGAGAGAACCACGGGCTCGTGCAAAAAAAAACATGCACCTCTCTGATCTGCATGGAGGAGAAATGATTGTGTGTGTGTGTGTGTGTGTGTGTGTGTGTGTGTGTGTGTGTGTGTGTGTGTACACTATATGTAACATATGTGATCAAGTATAGTACGGTTTTTAATAGAGAAGTGTGTGTGTGTGTGTGTGTGTGTGTGTGTGTGTGTGTGTGTGTGTGTGTACACACATACAGGTTCTTGTTGTGTGCTTCTGGAGACTCGGTGAAGGTTTTCAGCACCACTACAGAGGAGTGTGTCCATGTGCTGGAGGGACACACACACCAGATCAGTGGTGTCGCCCTGAACCCCAACAACCACCTTCAGGTTTCTGTCTGGTGTTTTCTCTCTCTCTCTCTCTCTCTCTCTCTCTCTGTGTCTCTCTCTCATTCTCTCTCT
>NC_060886.1:2843513-2926013 GCF_014805685.1 Silurus meridionalis
AATGATAGTAAAAGAAGGCAAGTTAACGAGGGAGCGAAGGCGGTGACGATGAACCAGTGAAAAAAGGATGAAAAAGAACGAGTGACTAGAGACTGAGTGATAAATGAAGGCGGTAAGATGAATTAAAAATCATTTAGAATGGAGAAGAGATGGAGTAAAGGAGTAGTGTGGGCAGTGATGATAAACGCTGTGAGGATTGAAATGAAACCTGGACATGTTTCTGGTACACAGGAGAAACTTCAATCAGAAGAAAGAGTACACGTATTCCACTGTGCACTGGCACCATGACGCTGTGAACACTCTGTGTTTCACTCCAGAGGGTAAGATACGCTCTCATACACTCGCACTCCCGATCCGGACTCGCACGCTCGCACTCCCGATCCAGACTCACACGCTCGCACTCCCGATCCGGACTCGCACTCCAGATCCAGATTTACACACTCACACTCCCGATCCAGACTCGCACTCCAGATCCAGATTTACACACTCACACTCCCGATCCAGACTCGCACTCCAGATCCAGATTTACACTCTTACACTCTCACACTCCCGATCCAGACTCACGCATTTACTCCTCATCCGGACTCACACACTCAAACTCCTGATCCAGACTCACTTAAATAAGTTTAAACAGGTCTTAATTTTCGAATGTCCATGCAAAGCTCTCTCTAATGCTTATTGAAATGCTCCTTCAGCTCTTTAAAAGGGTTTTTGGTTCCTTATCTTAAATACCTTAAATAAGACCAACATGCAACAGGAGATAAGCTTTCTGTTTCTGCCTCTCTTGGATTGTACCACAGACGTAAAACTGGTTTGTAGCTATGGGGAAGTGTAAGTTTAGCGAAACTTGGCTTAAAAAATTGGCTTGGTCAAGGCCAGTTTCTAACAGTGTATTTGTGTGTGTTTTAATGTCGTGATGCGGGTCCTAAATTCCCTTCTTAATGGTCTTTAAAGTGTCTTAAAAAGTCTAAAACTTGACATGGTGAAACCCTGGGATTGTACCATTTCTCCATTGCTCTCATGCCCCGATTGCCCCCCTGTAGGTACACACCTGCTGAGTGGAGGCGTGGAGTCTGTGCTCGTCCAGTGGCATTTTGCCGAGGTCAATAAGAAGGAATTCCTCCCGCGTCTGGGCGGAGCCATTTCTCATATCTCAGTCTCTGCAGATGGACAGACGTACAGCACGAGTCACTCAAACAACAGTATGAACCCCGCACACACACACACACACACACACACACACACACACACACACATTCCCCCAAAATAATATTTATTTCATACAAAAGAATCTTGCAAAAAAAGGGGAAAAAACGAAACAATATATAGTGAATAAAAGGATCAGAGATACCGTTTAATTAAGTAATCAAAAATATATGTTTAAAACAATAAAAATTAATGTATGTAATAAACAGGTTTTATTGTTTTATTTATTGTTATTAAATTTGTCTCTATTAAAATCGCCTAAAACTGTTTATTGATTTTTTTTCCGTTATCTTTATAGAGATCACCATCATCCACTGCAGCTTCAAAGTGTCTGCGGTTATTCAAGGTCTCATCCATGGTAAGTGTGTGTGTATATACACACACACACACACACACACACATGTTCAGATATCATTATTTCACCATGACTCAGCGAAATGAGCGAGTCTCTGGTGAATCTGTAACTCGAGATCTCGCTCTGTTGTTTTCCAGGAGAAACCGTTCGCACGGGTCTGATGATTGACCCACGCAGCAGCGCTCTGGTGCTGAGCGGAAAGCCGGGCCATCTTCAGTTTTACTCTCTACAGCGTGACAAGCAGCTTTACAGCGTACGTCCACGTTTGTTACGTTTATTGATGCTATTTAACATGTTGCTATGGCCTTCTAGATGATTTTTCTCACACACACACACACACACACACACACACACACACTATGGACACTAGTCCAATTTTGCAATTATTGAAACATCCATTCTTCTGTGAAGACGTTCCATTAGATTTTTGTGGAGATTTATTGCTTTTTATTCAGCCACAAGGCTTTCATTCCAAAGGTGTTCAATATGTTTGGGAGCTCTATATCAGGAGACCTTCATCTCCAACCATATCTTCATGGAGCTGGCTTTGTGCACAGGCACGTTGTCACGTGTTTTGGTCTCTTTGTTCAAGCGAAGGAAAAATGTCATGCCACAACATTCGAAGACGCCTGATACAATAGTGCGCCTCCACCTTTGTGTGAACTGTTTGGTGAAGTGCTGTCCTATTACTTTTGGCCCATGTTTAGTTCTACAACTAATACATCAGTCTGACAAAAGATTTTATAAGAGCACAGAATCTAAATAAATACCAGTACGATGTTGTAGCAGGTTTACTTTTATTTTTTGAAGCTCTGTTAATAGATCTTCTGTCATATAGACCCCCTTAAAGACGGGTATTTGGACTGCAATAAGTCGCTTTGGCCACAAGGAAGAGTCACATTTTATCATATGTTCTATACAAGTATCAGAAGACCTTAAACACCTTGTCTTTCAAGGATTTTGAGACGCACATGTGCGTTCCTTTAGTTTATCATGCAACAAACCCGGTAATTTAATGGTATTAACTTTCATCAAACTGTCACCTTCTGCAGTAACAGTAAGTTAAGGATAGAATCCATGTAGCAATGTCATTATACACGCAGGTTACATGGTGAACAGGATAACCAACTCCCATTCCATACACAATGCAATTTCGTCTGGACTGAAGTTCACCATACAACAAGACTAGAACTCGTACCTCTGATTAACTGATTAATCAAGTTCCCCGATTATCGATTATTCAATTAATCTGATTTATATATATATATATATATATACTGGTATTTATTTAGATTCTGTGCTCTTATTTATTTATATATATATATATATATATATATATATATATATATATATATATATATATATATATATATAATAATTTTATTTACAAATTTTAATTGTATTTTATTTTATAACTATATAGAACCCCAATTTAGGGTATTTCTATATAAAATTAACAATGCAAAATCCAGATATAGAGTTGAACTACCTTTAATTTAGACATTATCAAGATTAAAAACACAACAAACATTTGAGTGTGCAAGATGAAGCAATGTGTGTAAATCAACATCTGTATTTTTCCAGATGTCAAGTTGACAACCATGCTTAAAATAATAAATATATATATAATGTAAAATAAAATATATAATGAATTAAATTTTGTATATTTAAATGAATTTGCATAAATTAAATGTAGAGACGTTAAAAACGAGCATCTGAACGTAGTAAAGCCGCAGTAAATCGCGTTTGAAAACAGAAGTTACTGCTGTAGTAGCACATGGTATAACGCAGCAAGCAAAAAGAATAAAAGGAATCGTGCACTTTCCTGTAAAAAAAAAAAAAAAAAAAACATAAATCGCTCGATGTTTCCACACTTTTCCTGAGCAACATCGAGCCGTTGAGAGTTAGGGGTCTTCCTCAAAGCCATTACCGTGATCTTGGGATCTGAACTAACAGTAGTCCAACATCTGAGCTATGACTTATAGAAGATTTTGTTCAGGCCGATGCTTTATAAGATAAGATACGCCTTTATTCGTCCCACGGTGGAGAAATTTCCATGTTACAGCGAAAAATGTGCACATCTGTTTACATCTGTATTTAAATACAAAACAGAAAAACGAGAGTCAAGAAGCTTTTGTCATTTTTTTAACTATATATAGCTGCTGCAGTACACAGTGAAAACGAGACAACGTTCCTCCAGAGCCCTGCTGCTACAGTAAACAACATAAAGCTACTTACAGTGCAGACAGACAACACAAGACAGTGTGAGACAAATCCACAAAACACACAACACAAACAAGAAAGATAATAGTAGTTACACTGTCGAACAAATTGCACCTGGTCATATTGCACAGTTTAACTTGTAAATGCACAAAAATTTTATTAATTGTTTAAAAACACTGTACATTACACACCCCAAAATCATGTCCTCTTCTTTAATATATATATTTTTTATAACATTGTTGACACTGCACCATTTGTGCGTCGTGACTTATCACATGTTACAATCCGTGCTGCGCAGGTTTCCACTGGAAAAGGGGAATATGGTGTAAGCATCTTTCATGTGAGATCACATGAGCTACAGAGATATTTTCTTTTTTTTTATGTGTTTTTGTTTGAGCATGAAACCTGCCTAGTCATGCTTCTGCAGGGCTTTGGAGGGATTGAAGAGTTAATAATATCTAGGGAATGGAAACCCCCTCAGACTGCCGGCACACAGTCTGGTCTTCAGACCGAGTTTAAAACATGTTCTGCTGTTGTCCAACGTGAATGTGCACTTTTGTGTTTGGCCGACTGTAACGGTCTAAAGAATATTGACGAGGGCCAAATTGTGACGTCTAGACGAGAATTTTTAGAGAATCTGCAGGGATTTTTCTAGGTGTTCAGGGGTTTGTATCTACCGAACACGTTCCAAAATAGGACACCTGTAAACAAGTGACAGGGGCCTCATCATGTGGCCTCAATGCATACGTTTACATTTATGGCATTGGCATATGCCCCGATCTAAAACGACTTACAATTACTCTTAAGCAGTTAAGTGGTTAAGAGCCCCCTAGCGATAGCTTTGTTTAAAGGCGAATCTGGCATTGGAACTCATGACCTTCTGGTGTAAAGTCCACCGCCGCCCCTTTCCCTAAAATTGGTTTACATGTATGGCGTTTTACAGACACCCTTGACCCAGAGCGACTTACACTGATCTCATTCATACACCTGAGCAGCTATAGGGTTAGCAGCTAACCCTTGCTCAGGTGCCCAGGAGTGGCAGATTGGTGTGGCTGGGATTTGAACTTGTGACCTTCAGATCCAAACTCCAATGCCTTAACAACTAAGCTACCACCTCCCACCCTCCTGATCTGACCGAAGACCTCCTGCAGCACAACCTGCTGTAAAGGTTTAGGCTGGTTTTACTGAAGCAGAGCCAAGAGCGGTCTAAGAGCCCATGCAAACACCTGGACACCACCAAAAGCTCCTACACTAGACATGAACATCAGAATAAACTTTGTTACAATAGAAGGCGGTGACCTGGTCTTATGAATCACGGTTCAACGTCATGTGCTTGAGTAGGCCTGGGGAAGGTTGGTACCAGGATGCATTATGGGAAGAAGGTGAGCCAGTGGGGGCAGTGTGATGATGGGGTGATGATCTGCTGGGAATCCTTGGAATTTGATTGAAGCTTCCTGGACATCAATGATTTGAGGAACATGGTTCCAGGTCTCTCCAAGATCCTCAACAATGTGTGGAACGTTTGTGGGATATGGTTGAAAAGAAAGTCTGGTCCTTCTAGGCTCCACATTTACAGTTGTGTTCAAAATTATTCAACCCCCAATGCTGTAAATGGTTTTAGGGAATTTAGTGTACATTTGTAATTGTATTCAGAATGAAATCCTACAAGGACTTCTTAAAGAACCATATGCAACTAAAATGACATCAATTAGTTTTGTAATACAGTAGTAAATGTTTCTTTTGTGAATTCTTCATTGACATAATTATTCAACCCCTTAAAGCAGGGGTGTCCAATCTATTCCACAAAGGGCCGGTGTGGGTGCAGGTTTTCATTCCAACCAATCAATGGTCATACCTGATAGTCATTGAAAATTAAGATAATTAGATTTGAACAGGTAGAATTTGGTGTAGACTTGCTTGGTTGCAATGAAAACCTGCACCCACACTGGCCCTTTCTGGAAAAGATTGGACACCCCTGCCTTAAAGACTACCACTCTGAAGAACAGAGGTTCAATGAAGTGTTTTTAATCAGGTATTGAAAACACCTGTGGATATCAGGGAGCAGCAATAAAGCCTAATAAGCACCAATTAGGCAGCTTTAAAATGACTGTGATACTCAGCTCCTTCTAGACATTTACTGGTGTGGTTCCAAACATGGTGAGGTCAAGAGAATGGTCCAGGAAGACAAGAGAACAGGTGATTACTCTTCACAGGAAGGGTAATGGCTATAAGAAGATTGCAAAGATGTTAAACATACCAAGAGACACCATAGGAAGCATCATTCGCAAATTCAAGGCAAAGGGCACTGTTGAAACGCTACCTGGTCGTGGCAGAAAGAAGATGCTGACTTCGACTGCTGTGCGCTACCTGAAGCGTAGAGTGGAGAAAAGTCCCCGTGTGACTGCTGAGGAACTGAGAAAAGATTTGTCAGATGTGGGTACTGAAGTTTCTGCTCAGACAATACGGCGCACCCTGCGTAATGAAGGCCTCCATGCCAGAACTCCCAGGCGCACCCCCTTGCTGTCCCCAAAGAATAAGAAGAGTCGACTGCAGTATGCCAAAAGTCATGTGGACAAACCACAGAAGTTTTGGGATAGTGTTCTGTGGACTGATGAAACAAAATTAGAACTGTTTGGGCCCATGGATCAACGCTATGTTTGGAGGAGGAAGAACAAGGCCTATGAAGAAAAGAACACCTTGCCTACTGTGAAGCATGGCGGGGGGTCAATCATGCTTTGGGGCTGTTTTGCTTCTGCAGGTACTGGGAAGCTTCAGCGTGTGCAAGGTACCATGAATTCTCTTCAGTACCAGGAGATATTGGATGACAATGTGATGCAGTCCGTCACAAACCTGAGGCTTGGAAGGCGTTGGACCTTTCAACAGGACAATGATCCCAAGCATACCTCCAAGTCCACTAGAGCATGGTTGCAGATTAAAGGCTGGAACATTTTGAAGTGGCCATCGCAGTCACCAGACTTAAATCCGATTGAGAACCTCTGGTGGGACTTAAAGAAAGCAGTTGCAGTGCACAAGCCTAAGAATGTGACTGACCTGGAGGCTTTTGCCCATGATGAATGGGCGAAGATACCCGTAGATCGCTGCAAGACACTTGTGTCAAGCTATGCTTCACGTTTAAAAGCTGTTATAACTGTAAAAGGATGTTGTACTAAGTACTAAGATTGAATGTCACTTGGGGGTTGAATAAAACTGATAATGATGTGAGCTCAGAAAAGACATTTGTGGTTATTTCATTATAAATGTTGTTATATTTGTCTGACCTACACGTGCCTCTTTGATTTAATTGTAAGCAGGATGACTGAATGATCATAATCAATGTCAAACCGACCAAAACAATCAATTTCAGTGGGGGTTGAATAATTTTGAACACAACTGTACAACTAAAAGGACTTTCCTGCAGAGATCTTGGTCCCAGACACCACAGAACACCAGAGGTCTTATGGAGTCCAGGTCTTAAACGGTCAGAGTCTGCTGATGCTCAAATTTCCTTCTTGTTCTTACAGCTTGACATAGTGCAGCAGGAGTACATCTATGAGGCAGGCTTGGACCAGTTTGACGTGGTGAAGGCAGCGTTTGACACCACAGGCTCGTGGTTGGCTACGGTGGAGGAGAGAGGCGCCAGATGCTCCAGTCTTGAGTTTTCTCTCAAACTTTGGGGATATGACGAAAGTGCACAAAGGTACGTCTTTTAAAATTCTGGATGAAATTCCCAGACAGCCATATTTCCTTATTCAAACAGTCCTGCACCCCCACCCTCCCTGTTTCTGTAGCTCTAACCTTTTTTTTTCTTCCTCCTCAGCTTTGAACTCAACACCACAATAACGACTGCCCACAACGACAGGATTACAGCCATGTGCTTTAACCCTGCCTCAGAGACCACCATGCTGGTGACCACCGCCAAGGACGGCAAGTTCAAAGTCTGGCTGCTCGGCTCAGTCTCGGACACACAGAGTGAGTTCCACCTCCCACACCCTGGTTTACTTTATTCTCCACATCTTTATTTAATAAAGAGCTTGTAACAGTGCACAAAGGTACGCATTTAAAATCCTGTCTCTACTGTACGCATAATGTGTAGAGATCGCTGTTATGGCGCTGTTATGGAGCTGTTATGTCATTATTCAGACAGTTTTAGTCAAAGTTTAAGGAGTAAAAACCTGGACCATGGAGAGAGTGAATTAAGCTATAAGGAGAGTCATTTAAACATGGCAGACTCATGTAAGCCACATGGAGAGTCATTTTAATCAGGAAGAGAGTCATTAAGCCAATAAGTGAGTCAAATAGGCGATAAGGAGATTGATGTAAGCTACAAAATAATGTAGGTTGCAAGGAGACTCCTTGAACCATGAAGAGCCAAAGTACACAGAGCACAAAGAGAGTCATTTAGAGCACAAAGAGAGTCATTTAGAGCACAAAGAGAGTCATTTAGAGCACAAAGAGAGTCATTTAGAGCACAAAGAGAGTCATTTAGAGCACAAAGAGAGTCATTTAGAACACAGAGTCAATAGGGGCACTCAGAGAGATTTATTTAGGCCACAATAAGAATCATTTCACAATGAAGCGTTATTTAGAGCATGAAGAGAGTCAATTGCGCTGTAAGGAGAGTCATTTGTGTAGGCCACAGAGTCATTTAGACCGCAAAGGGAGTCATTTAGACCGCAAAGGGAGTCATGTAGCAATGGAGAGAAGCAAAAGGACCGCCCATAGAGAGTCGTTTAGGCCACAAAGACAATAATAACAAGGACAAGGGGAGTGGTAGCTCAATGGTTAAGGTGCTGGGTTACTGATCGGAAGGTCGGGGGTTCAAGTATCGCCAAGCTGCCACTCTTGGGCCCTTGAGCAGGGCCCTTAACCCTCTGTGCCACAGGGGTACCGTATCATGGCCGACCCTGCGCTCTGACCCCAGGTTCTGAGCAAGCTGGGATATGCGAAGAACAAATGTAATGTGAATGTAACAAATAAAGGCTATTCTATAATTTAACCAGAAAGACCAACATGTAGCCGTGGAGAGAGTCAATAAAGGCCACTTATACAGAGAATCATTTGGCAATGAAGAGAGTCATTTTTCCAGTTGCAGTTTCGGTTTAAGAGTCAACCAGGCATATCTTGTCTTTAAAGCAATCTAAACATTGTTGATTTTCTCCTCCTACAAATACACAAGTATAGAATTTTGTACAGTAACTGAAGCATGAAGTTTGTTCGGACAGCACCACTTCATCTGAGGGTCCGTTGTTTTGTTTTTTTTGTGTGTGTGAAAGCTTTGTGAACACGCAGCCCCTGACCATGATGGATTTGCGAACCCTTAAGCGTTGTTACAGCCTTCGTGAATTAAATCAGTGTAAAAGGTTCCTAGGAAAACGTTTTTTTTTTTTTGTTTTTTTTTTAGGTAAAAAGGGAAGTAAAAGTGCATGGGAGATTTTTTTTTTTTTTTTTATCATCATTCTTCTTCCAACCTGGAATTGTGCCTAACGTTCCCAGCCCTGATTTGTTTCCTGTCCTCAGCTTAGCTTTTGTGTTTTCTTTCCGCAGAGGAGCAGGCCTCCTGGTCATGTGACTTTGTGGGCAGCTATCACTGCTTTCACCCGACCAACTGCTGTTTCTCAGCTGACGGCTCCCTGCTGGCTGTGAGCTTCGGGGAGGTGGTGACTGTGTGGAGCGTGGACACCTGGGGGCTTTTGACCACACTGTGCCAACCTCCAGGGTTAATCAGGTGGGGTTTTACAGTTCAATTATGCCACATTCACGCTATTTCATCAGCTAAAGAAGATATTTTGCTGGACTTTGCTCCGAGGCAAAGCTGCACGTGTCGTCCACATCGATCTTTACTTTCACTTGTGACTCCTTGTGGACATCCCTGTTTTTCAACCCGGTCTAAAGGTCAAGATTGGACCTGATTGGATTTACAATCGTTTTTTATTGACGTTGGCCGAATTTAGAGAGCAGATTAGCTTTTCAGACGGAAAAAAGTGCACCGCTTATTTGCTAACGAGAAACGCCGAGTGGTCATCCTTTAATGGCTTTTCTTTGCAAATTTGGGAATTCAGGCCGTCCAATCAATAAGGATGTATTTATCTTTCATTTACACTCTTTTTCTTTTTTTAAAGTTGCGCCATAACTAGAAGAGTCCAATTCCTAAAAGTTACATACAACCAATTTAAATTCCAGTAGTTAACATTAATGAAGTAAATGTAATTCTTCACTGTACTTAAGCAGCTGTTTCACATCTCTGTACTTTACTGAAGCATTTGTGGAGACTTTTACTGTAACGTCACTACATTTCAAAGTCAAATATTTGACTTTTTACTCAACTACATTCAGTGAAATCAGTTGTTCTTTTTTATTTACGAGGGTAAAAACGTAACTGGTGAAACACGCAGCGAGTCACCAATCAGGATCGAGCGCACGCTCTGTTTTACACGTGTTCTGATCGGCGCTCGGTGTATCTACTGATCACCAACATACAGTTCAGCATCAGATCAACATCAAGCAGAACATTTAGAGAGGAATAAATGATGAAGAAACTCCAGACTCGAACTCACCACAACACACGTGACCTCATTTACAGGATTTTACTGAAAATAAGGTTTTGGGTTCATGATAATTTTATCAGTGTTTGAGTCATTAATATCATTCTATTAATAGATCAGTGTGCTGAGAGTCACATTCGAGTCTTTTCACATAAACTGAGGTGATTAAGTAAAGAATCTTGTGATAAAAATGATAATAGGAACATTATAGTTGTAATAAATCAGTACTTTGGATACTTAAGTACATTTGAAGGCAAAAACCTTTGTACTTTTACTCAAGTGAAAGTTTTAAGGGACACTTTTACTCTAGTCACATTTTACTGAGTGGATCTACTTAAACTCAAGTGTCTGGTTTGTGTATTTCATCCACCACTGTAAAATTCATACATGGTGAATAAACAGCTGTGTGTGTATTGTGTGTAAGTGTAGCAAGAAGTGATTGTTGAAAGAAGTGATGAAAATGTGAGCATGTAAACGCTGGAGTTTTTTTTAAAAAAAGCTAATTGAAGACCTTTTATTCTACAGGGATCTCTGCTTTGGACGTCTGAGCTGCTCCAAATACCTGCTCGGCACCACCACGAAAAATCTGCTGTGCTGTTGGAACCTTCTCACCTGCACATGTTAGTAGTGTGTGTGTGTGTTAATGTGTGTGTGTAAGTAAATGTGGTGCCAACGGAACACCTGTCTCAACAAACCTGACTTTGAGTAGGACTTTGGTCAGTGTTTGTGGACAGTCTGGTGTTTTTCGTGTGTGTGTGTGTGTGTGTGTGTGTGTGTGTGTGTGTGTGTGTGTGTGTGTGTGTGTGTGTGTGTCTGGTCAGCTGTATTGACTGACCCTGTGGTTTCTTCACAGTGGAATGGAGCACGTCGATGGACGTGTGTATGCTGCGGTCAGATCCTCTTTCTGAAAACGTGGCTGCTTTTTGCTACCACTCTGAAAACACTGACTGTAAGTATATAAACACAGAAGTGCAGTGTGTGGAGTTTATTTATTCATCACCACATTCTCCAGCCCAGTTCTTACCTGAGAAACTGCTCAAATAAAGACTAATCTGGTGTAAACCTTCAGTCATTTTAAAGTTAGAGAGCTGCTTCAGAGACTGGAGGGTTATGAGAGAGTGGGATTGGGGCTTTAAGGAAACAGGATTGGGGTATGGGGAAACAGGATCAGGGTTGTAAAGAAGCAAGTTTGGGATTACAAGTAAGCGGATATGGGATTATGGGGCAGTGGGATTAATTGCGAGATTAAGGAGTTAGGAAAGCAGGATTGGGTTATGGGAGGCAGGATTGCAAGATCAATGGGTTAGAGAAGTAGGATTATGAGGAAGCGGTATTGGAGCTGTGAAGAAGCGGGATTGGGGTTATGGGGGAGTGCGAATGCAAGATTAATTGGGTTTGGGGTCATGATGATGCGGGATTGGGGTTATGAGGAAACAGGATTGGAATATGGATTTGGGGAATGCAAGACCTGGTATTACAGGAAAGTGTGATTGTGAGGAAGCGGGATTGGGGTTACGGGGAGTGGGTTTGCGAGATTAAGGAGTTAGGAAGCAGGATCAGGGTTATGAGGAAGGGGGGATTGGAGCTGTGAAGAAGCGGGTTTGGGGTTATGGGGGATGTGTGATTTGTGAGATTAAGGAGTTATGGAAGCAGGATTAGGGAGGGGAGTCAGAATTGCGAGATCGAGATGGGGACGCTTGATTGGGGTTATGAGGAAGCAGCATTGGGGTTGTAAAGAGACGGGTTTGTGGTCATAAGGAAGCGGGATTGGGGTTGTAAAGAGACTGGTTGTGGT
Source organism: Silurus meridionalis (assembly GCF_014805685.1). Taxonomy (NCBI): domain Eukaryota; kingdom Metazoa; phylum Chordata; class Actinopteri; order Siluriformes; family Siluridae; genus Silurus; species Silurus meridionalis. The sequence continues at coordinate 2,855,635 of NC_060886.1, forward strand.
TATGAGGAAGCGGGATTAGGTTTTGTGACCCCGGGGTTTGTGGAGCAAAACCGGGGTCAAACTGACTAAAAGGTGAACACGATTCTAAACAAACATCTGTTCTCTGTCCAGTGTTTGTTTTCAAACCCAGTGAGCCGAGGCCCCTGTTTACCCAGAAGGCCGTGTGCTCGGGAAAAGTTCAGCACTCTGTGTTTGCACCGAGAGATGAGACGCTGGATAGCTGTGACGAGAGAACGCAGTGGCTCAACAGATCTCGCCTTTACTTCCTCACGGAGAACATGGTACCAGTTTTATCCTTGACGCTACAGACGTGTTCACTGTATGCTGTTGTATATAAACCCATATGGAATTACTTTACTAAGTAATACTTTGTACTAATACATTGTATGGGCAAACGTTTGTGGACACCTGATCATAAGATATTTTGTGGAGATTGGTCTTGATTTAGCTGCAGGAATGTGTTAGTGTTGGAGTTCAATAGCAGGAGATATTTTCACTCCAACTAGATGTTCATGGAGCTGGCTTTGTGCACGAGCGCATCGTCACGCTGAAACAGGTTTGGGTCTTCTAGTTTAAGTAAAGGAAAACCTTCATGCTACCACATCCAGAGACGCCCTACACAAGTCTGTGCCTTTGTGGGAACAGTTTGGGGAAGAACCGCGTATGGCTGGAAGAGTCAGGTGTCCAAATACTTTTGTCCATTAAGTGTATTGTGGAAATGATTGGTCATGCAGTAGGTGGCTATAGCCTTTGTGGATCAGCCGTGTGTCCTCTCTTACCCATCATCCTCACTTTCACTTTCCTTCAGGACTTACTGACCTTCAGCACCAGAGCAGAGGATGAGCGAATTCTGAACTTGAGGAAACAGGTCAGTGTTTAATCAACACACGTCACGTCACAATTTACATAAGTGCCTTCTGACTTATAACGCACGGCCCCCTCACAAACATTATTATTATTATTATTATTTCCTAAATATCTAATAAATGTTATTCAGAATAAACCTAATTATGTTAATACTCACATTATAGCACTGATTTGATGTATGTGTGTAAATGCGTGTTCTATAGCTGCTGGTCGATGACAGTGTGGCCGTTACGCCGTTTTACCTGCTGCTGGGGAAACACAACCCGGCTCAGGAGAAGGACGATTCGGCTTCCGGTCAGACTGCTGATGATCCGTCTCAGCTTCCTCAAGGATCCACGACTGTCAACGAGGTTAGCTGTACACTCATCGTATTCTGTATCCAAACCGGGTGTGTATTGAGTTTAGCGTTATTTTATGTGCTTGGAAATTTATGTGCTTTTTTTGCCGTCTAGTTGCTCCACACTCCAGCTCACGTGCTTCCTGCAGCCTCGGTCCTGTGCTCGATGTTCGTCAGATCTCTCCTCATCTCCACCGGGAGCAGGTACGCCACCTTTCTTTTCCTCAGCGTCATTAATAGTGATTCTGTAGGTGAAATAAGATGTACATTATCTTCTGCCTAATTATAGTCAATTATTTCTTTAATATATGCATGTGTGCAGCATTCTCAGCAGTGACTCCGGTCACGTCTACAATAATATAGGCTACAAATTATAGACATAGACATAGTTAGTGGACACCTGACTATCAGACTGGTATGTGCTGCTTCACATTCCACATTTAGTCCCCATTTACTGTTATCACCTTCACTCTTCTGGAAAGACGTTCCGCTAGATTCTGGAGTGTGCATTCCAGTTCAATCTGGGATGGATGGATGGATGGATTTATGGATAAATGGATGGAGGGAGGGAGGGAGGGAGGGAGGGAGAGATGGATTTATGGATAAGTGGGTGGATGGATGGGTGGATGGATTTATGGATAAATGGATGGAGGGAGGGAGGGCGGGAGAGATGGATTTATGGATAAGTGGGTGGATGGATTTATGGATAAGTGGGTGGGTGGATGGATGGATGGATAGACATGGATGTATGGATCGATTTATGGATAAGTGGGTGGATGGACTGATGGATGGATGGATGGTTGAATGGATAGACATGGATGGATAGACATGGATGGATGAATAGACATGGATAAATGGGTGGATAGATTTATGAATAAGTGGGTGGATTGTTTGATGAATTGAATGTTGGATGGATGGGTTTATTGATTGAATGATTAATGGATGGATGGATGGATGGATGGGTTTATAGATGGATGGATGGGTTTATAGATGGATGGATGGGTTTATAGATGGATGGATGGGTTTATAGATGGATGGATGGATGGGTGTATGGATGGATGGATGGGTTTATAGATGGATGGATGGATGGATGGATGGGTTTATAGATGGATGGATGGATGGATGGATGGGTTTATAGATGGATGGATGGATGGGTTGATGGATGGATGGATGGGTTTATGGATGGATGGGTTTATAGATGGATGGGTGGGTTTTTTAATAAGTGGATAGATTGATTAATAAATGGAATACTGGATGGAAAATGGCTGGAAAAGTCGGGTGCCTCAATACTTTTGGAATGGGATGTTAAAATGAGGTGTCCACAAACTTTTGCCCGTGAAGTGTCTGCATGCACTTGTGTACTGATGTATAATCATGTAGAATGTAGAATCAGTGCTGCGTTGTTTTGTTTTTTCCTAATCTTCAGCGCCCTCTGACCCCATTCATGTTTTGTTGTACAGAAAAGACGAGGAGCCCCTCGAACAGGAAGTAGAGAGCGAGAAGGAGGAAGATGATTCGGAGGAAGAAATGGAAACCAGCGAGCGTCAGCAGGACGTTCGGTCTCTGGGCTCCGTCCTGGAGCCGTCTCTGCAGCTCTCTAAAGAGGAGGAAAGGGAACTGAGGAGAGTGAGAAAGACTGACTTTAGCTGGGTTTCGAGTTGTGTCAATTGTTAGCAACCGAAACACACACACACACGCACACACACACACACACGGTTCTTATGGAAATGATTGCCAGTGTTACATGAAACTGTATTTTGGATATATAAAACGTTTGTGCTTTTGATTTGGAGTTTTGTAAATATGTCCATTTTGAGCAAAAGCAGCTAAGATCATCATCTCGCACCTCTTCAGGGTTCCGTGCATGCCTTTCACATGTTCTCCAGGTTCACCTCTGGGGTCTCCAGTTTTCTGAATTCACCTTGATACTATTATTCAGATGCCCAAAAGCATCAAAACCAGGTTACGATTTTAAAATCAGTAATAAATACACTTTATGGCCCAAAAGTATTGGGACACCACAGGTGTGGTCCTTCTGCAAACTGTTCCCACGAAGTTGTGTAGGACGTCCTTGGGTGCGGTAGCAAAACATTTTCCCTTCACTTGAACTAGAAGACCCAAACCTTTTCCACAGCATGACCATGCATGAAGCCAGCTCCATGGAGATAGGCTTTACATGGTTTGGAAGATCTCCAACCCTATTGAACACCTTCAAGATGAATGTGAACGCCGAGTGCACCTCAGACCTCCTCAACTACATCGCTACCTGGCTTTACTAACACACATCCATTTGGCTGAATGAACCTCCACAAAATCTAGAGGAACATCTTCCCAGAAGAATGAAGGTTATTATAACTGTACATTTTTGACAAAGAACCACATACCAATCTAATGGTCAGGTGTCTACAAACCTTTGTTCTTACAGAGGCATTTTTTTATGTCATGTCAACGTTATTTTAACAATATAAAGGAACAGAGACGTACGTTGTATGAAGCATGGTGTGGATTACGGGAATTGAATCAGTGTGTTTAAAAAAGTGTACGGATGAAGATTTTCTACTTTTGTAATTCAGAATTTGTTTTGTTCTGAAACATAAAAACATTTGTATTGACTAATTAATTTATAGTGTTATTTGTTTTTTAGTCACTTCTTTCTGAAACTTTCACAAGCTCACGTTTTCTCAGTGATGTTTGCGGTAAAAACGGGAAAATAAAGTCTCCATTTCCCTTTTTCTCAACAGAGTTCCCAGAGTTCAAGGTCTAGGACACAAAATAATAAAAACAGTGCTGAGTCACTGTTTAATCTTGGATTGTAACAACTTGTATATACAAGAGTGAGATGGAGTCGGGGTTTCAGCAAGTTTGGTTCAGGTTACTGACGAGAATCGAAAGCCAGTTTTATTTAAAAAAAAATAAAAAATAAAAATAAATAAAAGTTATAAAAACAAGGGTGACCTTAACTATACAATTTGTACAGGTGTGAGTGAGTGAGTGAGTGAGTGAGTGAGTGAGTGAGTGAGTGAGTGAGTGAGTGAGTGAGTGAGTGAGTGAGTGAGTGAGTGAGTGAGTGAGTGAGTGAGTGTTAAAACAAGAAAAATCAAAAACTAACTAGGACACAATATAAAGTGCAACGTTTGTTCATTTGAGTGTGTGTGAGTGTGGGTGAGACAGAGACAGGTCCTGTCCCTCTGTATTGAGTAGTCGAATGGCTTGTGGAAAGAAACTGTTACAGTCTGGCTGTGAGGGTCTGAGACGGCAGAAGGGTGAAGAGTATGTGTGAGGGGTGTGTGAGATCAGACACAATGCTGGTGGCTTTGTGGATGCAGCGTTTTGAAGGACGTACTGATGATCTCGGGTGTCCTTACTATCCACTGTAGGGTCTTGCGATCCGAAATGGCGCTATTCCCAAACCTGGCATTGATGCAGCTGCTCAGAATGCTTCCGAAGGTTCACTTTGTAGAGCGTGGTAAAGGGCTTTTTCTTTATGGAGCTGGTGTTGAAGGACAAGATGAGACACTTGACTTCCTACATGACTGCTAGTGCGAAGAACCTGTACTTGTGTCTGGATGTTTGAGATGCTTTAACACATGCCCTGAGGACTACCATGAGCGGGACTTGTCCAGAGTGTTTTTTTTATTTATATTTTAGATATAAAGTTTGCCATTTTCCTGATTTAGGATGAGCACAGGTCCTAGAGAGTGGGCAGGTTGGTGATGCTGATACATTTAGCAGTTTTATCTTTTGTCTGATTTTTTTGAGTGGCAGAGCCAAGCCAGGCAGTAATGGATGTGCAGAAAGTGAGCTTCATTGAGCTTCACCTGCTTTATCTCTTTTATACATAAGAGAAATGGGCTGGGGAGGAAATTGGTATGTGATTGGGTTTTTGATTTGAGATGAGACAACACACAGCTCCAGTGATCATCTGAGTGAAGATCTGAGTGAAGAATAAGAGTTGTTGTCCTGCACTTGAACTTTAGACAGGCGGTTGAGACCTGGTCATATCCCAGAACCTACATTCCTTCCATCACATTCAGGTCATTACCCAATTGTTGGTTTTTGGCAGATTTGGTGGAGTCTTGAAGACCAGGCTGATGTTTGGTCATTAGATGAGAACTTGCTTTTTAGTATACTTGTTTTTGGGTACTCTGTTTTTCTTGCCTTGTCATTGTAGATCTCACCTTCCCTTCTGTAGGCTACTTCCTTTTTTCAGTTCTCAGTAAACCAAGGCTTGGCAATGTTGAATTTTCTGAGTCTGTAAGTTTCCTATATCATCAGCTGGAGTTTCAAACACACTCTGGTCTATGCAGTCTTGTGACTGCAAATGAGCCTCCATAGCCCCTCCCTTCAGCAGGGCTACTACATGGGGAGACTTTTGTAGACCACTGAATAGTAGACAGAGTGGCCTAAACCTGAGGGAACCAATGGTGCCATCCATCCATCTTAGACCTAATAATATCCTGATTTGGGTTTCATTTGGTAAATGTTATCAGTTAGATTAGTAAGTCCTCAGGTTCATTGCAGGAATTGCTTCATTATGATTTCTTTTTTTTAGCTTTTCTTGACAATTAATCTCCCTTCCACATAACATACTGTAGGCTTTTGATTACCTACAAACAAATACAGGCGAATTAGGGGTTAAGATCCGACTCATTCTGGGAAAGTGGGAGGTCTGTGGTTAAAAATCTGGGTTACTGGTCCGAAAGTTGTGGGTTCAAGCCCCAGAATCGCCAAGCTGCCACTCTTGGGGCCCTTGAACAAGGCCCCTAAACCTCTGTGCTCCAAGTCAAGAGTCAAGTCAAGAGGCTTTTTTGATAGGGGATCTGTATCATTCCTGACCCTGTACTCTGACCCCAGCTTCCTAACATCACTGGGATATGCAAAGAGACTAAATGCTTAAAGAAACTATAACCTATTTGCTATTACGTAATGTTTAGGCTCGTAAGTGATCTTGGCGAATCAAAGTACAAGAAAATCAGTCTATGACATAATCTTGTGAGTTTCCTTTCAAATGAATGCTGACATTATACGAGTGTATGTTGGCGGCGTGTTTTTACAAGGAACACACCTGGTGCTGTTGCAATGCTTGCCTGTAATTTGCGAAAAGACTAGGACACTTTAGTTGCAAGACACAGCTGGGACACAAACGTCACGTTACATAAACCAAAAGCGAAGTCACTGCTGTCATGTTTTTGCGCCTTTGGGGGTTCACAGAGTTCATCTCGAACCAGCTGTGAACCTTGTACAAGTAGAGTGGACTTGGAATGTGGGTTGCTGTTTAAAATATGGAGACGTGTCACTTGTGAATGGGTTAACACACATATATGTTCTGATTTTTGAAAATACAGTAAGTAGTGCTGTGATTCTTGTTGTTTAAAAGTAGATCCATTCAGTAAATTATGACTTCATTAAATGTGTCCCTTTAAACTTTCACTTGAGTAAAAGTACAAAAGTTTTTGCCTTCAAATGTACTGAAGTTTTTAAAGTACTAAATTATTATAACACTAATGTTCCTATGATCCTTTTTATCACAAGATTCTTTACTTAATCACCTCAGTTGATGTGAAAAGATTCGAATGTGACTCTCAGCACACTGATCTATTAATAGAATGATATTAATGACTCAAACACTGATTAATTTTTTATTACAATGATTATGAACACAAAACCTTTTTTATAACTACTTAAATAAATCCCGTAAATGAGGTCACGTGTGTTGTGGCGAGTTCGAGTCTGGAGTTTCTTCATCATTTATTCCTCTCTAAATGTTCTGCTTGATGTTGAACTGATGCTGAACTGTATGTTGGTGATCAGTAGATACACCGAGCGCCGATCAGAACACGTGTAAAACAGAGCGTGCGCTCAATCCTGATTGGTGACTCGCTGCATGTTTCACCAGTTTGACCAGTTTTTATCCTCATAAATAAAGAGGAACGACTGATGTAGTTAAGTAAAAAGTCAAATATTTGACTTTGAAATGTAGTGACGTTACAGTAAAAATCTGCCCGAATAAAAACAATTTAGTGAAGTACTGACACGTGAAAAAGCTGCTTAAGTAATAATAATTTACTTCATTATTCTCCACCACTGTCGTGTAATTTATCCTGATGTTTCCATGGAAATCTGTATTCAACATCTGAGCTATTCATTAACATGAATTCATTCATCTGCCATTAGGGATTAATCCCGGTCAAGGTCCTGGTGATATATGATTTGCTAATTGCATCAGGTAAAAGTTTAAATATTGGCCGTATTTTTCTTAGATTTAGGACTGAGACATGTGACTTGTCATAATTTGTTTTAAAAGTAAATCCTGTTCTCAATAAACAAACAAATGGTGTCCAATTTTGGACTAATCAATGATAAGGGTTTTAGAGACCCAAAGAGCCAAATGAACTGAACCACTTAATAAAACGTTGGATTTTCATGTTCCAGGCTAGTTTGTTTTTACATTGTGGGTTTGTGTTTAGTTTTCAGGAAGCAAATCAATTAAATTTGAACACTTTCCAGTTATTAAGGATCCTTGTCCCCGTTTTATCGCATATTATAAACCTAAGGTTCATCGTTGCCCTGTTGTCCTGAGATTTCGTGAAACTACGTTTCAAGGGTCAAAGAAGCCGAATTTCATTTTCGTATTAACCTCAAATAAGTCATTTAAAGAAAATTCCTCATGTTCATGCTATACATTCCACTTCCTGTCCTTTCATACACTTAACCCCTGTTTTATGGCTGAATATACCGTAATGACCACTTTCTCTAGGTCATGTCAGAAAGACAATTTGAGCCTTTATCTTATCTCCTCCGTGTGGTTATCTCGAGATTAGGTTTATGTGAGTGAACCTTGAAATGGCAGGTTTCAGCACGTTCATCTCGTTCCAGCAGTTCCTCAGTGGCACCTGGCTGTAGAAGAAGCATGGCTTAAAATTCACACCCTCTGAGATGTGATTGGTTTGTCAATGACAGGGCAGCATTTAAATACTGTCCTTTATTAGAGGCAGGTGCAGCTCAGTATTATCGTGTATAAGGTGTTTTTGATTATATAAAAATATTAGTTTTGTGGGTGTTCCTCCGAGGACAGTTTAGTCGCTTGGTTTGTTAGGAACAAAGGGGATTGGAATTTGCCTTGTGGGAACTATAATGACCAGTGATTGGTTTCATTGAAACTGTGGGGATCAGTGACTTTTCTGTTGGGAAGAATGAGGATCTGTGTTTATCTTGGAAACTATACAAATTAGTTTGTTGGGAACAATGGGGATCAGTAATTGGTTTGTTTAGAACAATGGGGATCAGTAATTGGTTTGTTTAGAACAATGGGGATTAGTAATTGGTTTGTTTAAAAAAAATGGGGATCAGTAATTGGTTTGTTTAGAACAATGGGGATTAGTAATTGGTTTGTTTAGAACAATGGGGATCAGTAATTGGTTTGTTTAGAACAATGGGGATCAGTAATTGGTTACTTTAGAACAATGGGGATCAGTAATTGGTTACTTTAGAACAATGGGGATCAGTAATTGGTTTGTTTAGAACAATGGGGATCGTTTATTGTTTTTTTTAGAACAATGGGGATCAGTAATTGGTTTGTTTAGAACAATGGGGATCAGTAATTGGTTTGTTCAGAACAATGGGGATTAGTAATTGGTTTGTTTAGAACAATGGGGATCAGTAATTGGTTACTTTAGAACAATGGGGATCAGTAATTGGTTTGTTTAGAACAATGGGGATCGGTTATTGTTTTTTTTTTTTAGAACAATGGGGATCAGTAATTGGTTTGTTTAGAACAATGGGGATCGGTTATTGTTTTTTTTTTTAGAACAATGGGGATCAGTAATTGGTTTGTTTAGAACAATGGGGATCGGTTATTGTTTTTTTTTTAGAACAATGGGGATCAGTAATTGGTTTGTTTAGAACAATGGGGGTCAGTAATTGGTTTGTTTAGAACAATGGGGATCAGTGATTGGTTTGTTTAGAACAATGGGGATCAGTAATTGGTTTGTTTAGAACAATGGGGATCAGTAATTGGTTTGTTTGGAACAATGGGGATCAGTGATTGGTTTGTTTAGAACAATGGGGCTCAGTTATCAGTTTGCTTAAAACAGTGGGGATCAGTAATTGGTTAGTTTAAAAGAATGGGGATCAGTTATTGGTTTGTTTAGAACAATGGGGATTAGTAAAGTTTTTTCGTTTAGAATAGGGATCAGTGATTTGTGTGTTAAGATTGATACTAATTGTTATATTGGGTACAATGTTGATCAGTTGGGAACAATGAGGATCAGTATTTAGTCAGTTAAACACAAGTAATTGGTCTGGATAAAACAATGGTGATCAGTAATTGGTTTGTTGGAAACAATAGGGGATCAGTAATTGGTCATGTTAACAAAATGTTGATCAGTAATTGTGTTTGTTGGGATTGAAACTAGTTGTTGTGTTGGGAACACTGGTGATCAGTGACTAGTCGGTTAGACCAATTGGATCAGTGATGGATTTGTTGGCAGATGACACACACATATATATATATATATATATATATATATATATATATATATATATATATATATATATATATATATATATATATATATTTCCAAATATTCCAAGATATTATAATTTTAAAATGTTGAAACGAAACGTGACTTGTGACAGAAAGACAATGCGAAACATTCTGCGAGATCATCTCGAGCGATTCAGGGTGAACAGAGAACTGAGTGATCTGTCGCTTTAATAGAATGCTTTGGCTTCTTTCGCAGCAAGAGAGGCCACTTTGAATGAATTAGAGCAGGAATGTGACCCTGTACAAACGAGTGCTGAGTGTGAGCCAGGAGGGAACTTCCCCAAGATCAGCTCTTTTTGTAGGCTTGCAGAAAACACAGTTTCGCGGCGTATGAATAAAAACGTCTTTATTGCAATTTCTTTTTTAAAGCAAGCACGTGAAACATACGACTCCTGAGCTGGTTGCTGTTCCTCCATCAAAGAGATACACAGAGATGTTTCATCATAACACTATTACATAACATTACAAGGAATAACTTTGGGAGGAAGAACCAGAAAGAACTTTCACTACAACACTAGGATATAGATATTCATATATTTATGTGTATATATAAAAACAAAATCTTACACATCAAAAAAAAAAAAAGAGACATCATTAAAGAGAAAACAAAGAGACATCATTTTTCTTCTTGTCACAAACATTCAGCCAAGTAGTAAATAATAGCCACATGTATTTTTTTTGTTTTTTTTCCTGAAACAAAAACTTAAGGTATGTGCTCATGTCTTTAGGGCGGGGTGGGAAAAAAAAAGGCCTGCGTCTGCACACAGAGACCAGCTGCCCTTCGTTTTACTTTTGTGCTGACTCAGCACTGAGCCCAAAGAACACCCTCTCTGTCTCCAGACGTCCTCTACGGCTGACTCGTTCTGTTCCTCAACCTGCGTTATTACACAGAAACACCTTTAAAGAAAGGGGGAAAAAAATGAGAAAAGAAAAAAGCCAGACCATTTCATCCGTCCATACTTTTCCGGTTTGGCAGGTAGTTCGACATGAGACTCTGAAACCCGCGCCGAAATATAAATATGCTGTGTTTACTTTGTACTCGGGCAAGGCCGATGAAGGCTGAAAAGACTTTTTTTCCCCTGCTATACCTGATGCCTTTTTTTTGGAGGATTATTAAAGCTGGATTTGGGAAGCTGGTGCTCTGCTCCGGCAGGAAAACTTGTGCAAAATGTTGAACAGACCTGAATGTGCACTGGTGCGCTTAAATCACTTAAAGTGCTCGTGTTTGGAAAAAAGAATTAAGAAGGGAGGGGTAAAAAAAAAAAACTTTGATGTTGCTCCAATATTTAGCCAAAAGTATTGGGACACCTGCTTTTCCCAACCTGTATGTGCTTCGTCTCCAAAATATTACCCCCGAATTGTATAGGACGTCGTTTTATAATGAAAACAAGCATATGATTCTCCATCCAGTTGCACTAGGAGACCCAAACCCCTTCCAGCATGATAATGCCCAAAGCCAGCTCTATGAAGATCTGCTTTATATGGGTTGGAGTGGAAGATCTGCTGCTATAGAGCTCCAACCATATTGCAACCCAGGCCTCCTAACCTCCCCTACATTACTATCTGACTTCTGACTCTTGTGTCTGAATAAATCTCACACAAAACTCCACAAAATCTAGTAGAACATCTTCCTGGAAGAGTGGAGATTACTATAAGAGCAAATAAAGACCAAATGTTGAATGGGATGTTCACAAAGCGCACACCAATCTTATCTTCGGGTGTCCACAAACTTTTGGCAATATAGTGTATGTGCATGAGGTCATATCTATAATTACTCAATAATGAAATATACAGCAGGTAATGCACTGTGCCAAAAGGTTGCCATGGGATTGTTTAAAAAGTAGAAATAGCTATTGATTATATTTTGCGATATATTACACGGTTTTATATTTATATAGCGAGGATTATATTATATTCACAAATAACACCTGGAATGTAGAATAAAGACAGATTTTTTTCCCTCACCTGCACTCTGGATTGAAAAAGAAAAAAAAAAAAAACACGAGTGAAAGACTGCATAGCTTTCGCAGTAACACATTAGCACCACCGTAGCTGACATGCTGACTGTAGATCGGACGTAATGTCCGGTTGTAGATCGGACGTGTTCCTGAACGTGACGCTATACCCCTGATGCGTGAGAGGGAGGGGGAAAAAAGCATTAAGTAACAATTCGTTGCTAAACAATTTTACTGACTAAAGCATGCACTAGCTAAAGCTGAATAAATACAGGTCACATGCAGGACGATAAAGCGAACTAACAAGTGATGGCGCTGTTTCGTTTTTTCTTCGCGTCCTTTCCGCAGCGCCTCGGAGGCGAGGACGGTAAATGCGAGCGAATACGCCGGGTAAGTACGATCGCGCGGAGTGATACGGCGGCGTATCATAGCGGGGGTGGGGTTAGGGGGTGTTCAGCGTCTGTCCAAAATGGCTTACACGGATGGAAGCGAGGGAGAATCTGAGTCCGTTTGTTTCTGCTCGGGCGAACAGCACAGGAACAGCCTGGTCCCGAGGCTCTTGAAGGCAAACCTGAAGTACATGATGTGGCCCATGGCGACGAAGGACACGGAGATTATGACGAGCAGACCGAAAGCTTCGGGGTTGGGTGCCAGAATGACCATGATGAAGTGCAGAAGGTCTAGGAGGTAGTTCATGGAGTTCTGGACGCCGTTGATGATCCCTCGCTCGGCCTCGGCGACGTTCTCCTGGATGAGCTGGGTCACGGTCAAGTCGAAAGACCAAAGACCTGGAGGAAAGACAGTAGAGGAAATCAGGAGTCAGCTGATGTCACATGGATTTTTTTTTTTTTTTTTACTGCCACACATAGATATAAATGGGAATGAGGATTGGCATCAAAGGTTGACTTTACAGCTCTCGTGACTTACTGTTGCTCTTTATTCCAATAATCTAGTAATTAAGATCATTCTGTGGAGAACATTCCATGAAGATCCTATGGGCCTATCGTTTCTACAGTAATAAATATACACCGCGTGTCTACATACCCATTCTAGCAGCAATAACTCCGGCAAAAAGCAGACTGACGGACAGATAGGATTCAACGTATGGGACTTCTTCAGCCTGCATGGTGAAGTTGAGCATGTCCTGGGCTTCAGTGGTGATCCCGCTGGACATGGTGGGAGCCTCGGGCAGTTGCGCATTGTCCCCTAGGAGATGGCTAATCATGCTCTTGAACGGAGAGACGCTTAGGTCCAAGGGGCTTCCTGGGACAAAGACTGACGCGACGCAAAGCAATAGGCAGGACAGCTGAGCCATTCCGGCGAGGAAGCCGGTGCGGACGAGGCCGCACTTCTTGCGCACCCACGTGAAGGCCACGGTGCCGCAGATTCCCGACACGGCTGAGGCGCCCATGAGCATGCTGAGGATGGAACCGTTCAGGCCCTGTGTGTAGGCATATCCCGTGGTGATGCAGTCAAAGCCCAGGACGGTCATGTAGAGGAAGGCGAGTGACATCCCGGCAAAGAAGATCGACTGGTTGTAGTAGGCGACCCAGCCGTTACGGAAGGTGCGCAGGGGTTCGGTCATCTGATAGCAGCATCCCTGCTTCTCCTCCGTAACGGATTTCACCGCCGAGCCCTCGTTCATCAGCTGCGAAGCTTCAACCTGACCTTCGCCGTTCTCCAGTTCTGAGACGATATCAAAAAAGCAAACCTATCAGTACATATCCAATATACAATATATACAGTACTTCTCGAAAAGGGTTAGAATGGTCTTTTATAAAATGTCACTTGTAACTCCACCTTTTTGAACGTTGAGCGGCTTCATCTCTTGGTTGCCGAAGTCTTTTTGTCCTGCTTTGATGGCCAGCGCTGGTGTTTTCTGGTACACCTTCCACAGGAGGAAGTACTCCAGACACATGGAGCAGAGATTCCAACCCGAGATGAAACCACAGCCCATGAAATGGGAACCGAACGCCATGATCTGTCCCACCAGCATCGGGGCCAAGATGTTAGTCAGCTGGTCGATGATTCTCACCGTGGCATTCATGTCTAGATAAGCAGAAAAATTGTTTTTCATTTGTAGTTTAAAGAAGCAAGCAGAGAAAAATCAGTGTGTATCAGGGTGTATATATACAGTATACATAAGTACTTTCCAGCCATTTGTGGTTCTTCCCCAAACGGTTGGAGGCACACAATTGTATAGAACATCTCTGGGTGTGGGAGCTTGAAATTTTCTTCTCTTGAACTCTCAAACCTGATCCAGCATGACAATGCCGTTATGCACAAATGTTGTGCTTTCCATGGGTTTAAGTGGAAGATCTCCTGCTATAGAACTCCAATGCTACTGAACACATTTGGGGTGAATGAATGCTGACCGCACCCCAGGCCTCCTTACCTCACCTACACCTGGCTGTTCTAACAAATCTCCACAAGCACACTGTAAAAAATCTTGTAGAACATCTTCCTAAAAGAGTGGAAGATTCTGTATGTAAGTATGTGACCGGTTTCGTGCCGATCAGCTGAGACAAATAAGGCACAGGCTGAGTTGTATAAGAAATAAAATCCTCGTTGTCATGTTGTCGGAAATTATTAACCACGTTTAAGCGTTAGGTACAATACACTTCAGCAGTGAATTATTATATCATATCATAACTTTTTATAACCCGTATTTCCTCTGCTGAATGCAATTTAGCTCATCTTAACGGGTTTATGGCGCTCCAACACTGCGATTAATCCAAACTGAGGTAATTACAGTGTCATAAGCAGTCATGATCATGATGATGAATATTTTGGGTTTATTTTGTTGGTCATAAAAATAAAAAAATATATGGTTTCCTGGTAAAGATGTTTGTCTTGTTAACTGAGAGAGAACAAAAATAAGGTCTGGTGAGGGAACGACTGTTTATAGCTGCTACAATGCTGCTATTCTTCAGTAATTCAAATCTTGGTAGCAGGTTTGACGCCACAAGCGCTAAAAACGGTTTTGAGTTGCACTAGTGAGAGAGTGTAAAGAGCACGTGTTGAGTTTTGACCTGCCAGGCTGCTGCGGTCGTCTCCAGCCACCACCACCACCCAGTCCCTCTGAATGGTGATGGACATGGCAGTGCTGGCCAAGTTGGCGATGTTGGCGATGGTGATGACCATAATGTAGCAAAACGTCTGTAAAACAACCAACAGGTAAGAAGACCATGCAATTTATGGCTTCTATCATTTTTTATACTTTAATATTTTAAATAATACTACTAAGTACCACTGCTAATTCTACTACATTACTACACCCACCATTATTAGTACTATTTCCCAAACTATCACTACAACTACTCATACTATTGACTACTGCCAGTACAATTATTATTACTAGTACTCAGTACCAGGCAGTGCATTTTACACAGACCTTCAGTGGTGTCCTACGTGAATCAATCCTCCTCATAACACCATCATTATGACACCACAGCTCTAGAATCCATCAATATGATAGAGTAGCGCAGTATAACACAGTGCTGCATCACAGACAGGAATCCCACACAGTGTGAATGAATGTTAATACTAAAGCAAGAAACCCAATGTACACAATTCAACACGTCTCCTTTCACTGTAGCCACAACTGCACCGCCCGCATACATCATCTCTAACAGAAGAATCCATATTCACCTCATAACATTTTTCAGATTTGTGTTTTTTTTTTCTAACTTTTCCAGTCGTTACGGTTTTCCTAAGGATTTAATAGGAAATTCTACAGGAAAGAAAAAGTGTAAATGGTTCATGAAAAAGCTGAACAACTGTTTTGTCCATCTTTTCTTGAAAAGTCCGTCTTGTAAATGTATCTGTGAGCAAATCAAAATTTTTCTCCTCTGTCAGCCGTTGTGGAATCAATTCTAACACAATATCAATCACTACTAATACTGACTTTACCAATAATACGGACAAATACTATTTTTACTGTCACTGCCTATACCAGTGCTACCAATACTGCAATTAAATACTATTATTGCTACTTTATCTAACACTAATTCTACTAAAAACAATACTAAAATATTACTCCTATTATTACTAATATTACAACTGCTACTATTACTGCTAATACCAATACTACCACTTCTAAAATTACTCATATTTATTACTACTAATACTAATAATTACTGCTGTATCTACCAATACTTCTACTAATAATACTTTTACTACCACTTCTACACATAATACTGTCCATACCAGAACTACTACTGCTACAATACATTATTTTTTATACAAATAACAACACTATTAACACAGCTATGAATATTGCAACCCCCACAGTTGGTGCTATTACGACTACTACAACTTCTACAGCTAACACTACTAATAAGAGTACTACCAGTACTCCGAATAATACAAATACAGTGAAATAACTAGTGCAGTTAATATTATTACTTCTACCACTATTTCTACTAATATCAATACTGCCACTATTATTACTAATATTACACCATTACTATTTATTGTAGCAGTACTACATCTACTTTAATATCTATTGCTACTATAATGATATGATTAATACTAGTGAAAAAATCATAAATCAAGAGAAAACACTATTAGTTTTATTAGTACTAATCCTCTTACTGGGTCTGGTGCTAATGCTACCACTATACTAACAAGCAATTCATATATTGTATATATATATATATATATATATATATATATATATATATATATATATATATATATATAAAATCATCCATAATTGTCCCATAGGTGACATATGTATATATATATAGTTACTGACAGTAGTCCATCTGTCCATCTATCTTGACTATTAATGTAAAGCGATGTAAGTGGAAGAAAGTTCTGTGGAGTCCAAACGGGACATTTTTTGTCTCTAACAGAAGAACTTGTGTAAGACGTATAACAGGAGAGAAGATGTGATCAGACTCCCCTCACCCCCACACACAGAGGTGGAAGCCTAATATTTTGGGGTTGTTTAGGAGCAGGGAAGGTTGGAGACTTATTCCAGAAAGTGAAGGGAATTTTGAATCAACATGGCAACCATTCCGTACTTCAACACCATGCAATTCACCGTACAACTGTCCAGATGGCAAGATGGTATAAAGCTGTTATTCATTCTAGTGAAGGATTTTTTCAATAAAAATAAAGTTTAAGATTTGTAGATGGAACATGTGTGTGTCCCTCAAAAACCATACTATGTGTTTACAAACTATTGACAGGCCCTGTCTATATATAAAATACAATTTTCTGGGGGTTAGGGGGGGGAGTGTCACATGACCAGATACAGTGCTCTTGCACAGGCAGTAAAATACATTTTAGGTTGCATTTTATCGCTGTCTGCTTTATAGATAAACAATATATATAAAAAAAATTATACTAGAATAAATACAGTACAATGTGTATAAATGCCTACATTCAGGTACAGACCAGAACAACAACCTCAATGATCTAAAAGGACACACACACACTCTCTGTGTTAGGTCAGTCCCTCATGACCCTGTTTAAAGTCAAAAACTTTGTGCTTTTTTTTTTAGGCTGTGTTGTCAGGTTACAGCTGTTTAGGGACGTGTGCTAATACTGGCTATACAACACGCTTCGTTTGCACACGTCGAAGTTGCGGTGTTGTGCTGACAGCATGGTGAAGAATTTCCCCTCGACTTCAGCTTTAACTCTCTTCAACACCCAGAACATTCCTCACATACATTTCACCAGAGCTACTAAGCAATGTGCTCTTTAATATAAATAATTAACAAACCCAATGGGTTACAAATGTGCTGGAACTAAATGCTGACTAATGCGGCTGCGTTATGTAAAGATTAAAGATAAAGTAGTAGTGACTCAGAACTGCTTCAGAGTGCTCCTTATCCGTTTCCAGGCGAAAGAGAGCTGCTATTTGCCCTTTAACCTATAAGCTCATCTGCAAGAACTTGACTTTTTTAAGCAGTTGCTTTATCTCCAGTGGCGTTTAAAAGCAAGGCGCTTTACTTCTTATGTTTCTAAACTTTGTATGTTTAGTTTGCAATATTTTATTTACATTAATTGTATACTGAAAAACAATAAATATAATTATTATGTCTGAATGACTTTATCAGCATAACATTAAAAAAAAAAACTAAACTAAACTTTAGGTTTAATAAGCCATCGGTATCCAACAAGTGTTCATGGATGTTTGCTTAAATGTTATCTGATATCAAATGCACTTACTGTTCGTTAACTGCACAGCTAGAGATTTCTCTAAATGCAAAAATAAATACAACTCTAAGAAACGTATGAAACTGTAGCCAAAACCTGTGGAAACTCTGAGGACTGTTTCTAAAATAGCTTAAAACCTTTAAAAATAAAACTTTTAAAATAGCTAAAAAATTATGCTAAACCTTAAAAGAAAACTAAAAAACTGTAAACCTAAAATCAGTTGCTAAAACTACTAACCATCATAACTTTAGATAAAATATTACCTGTAAACTGGAAGAACTGCTAAAACAATAAAAACAGTTTGTAGCTAAAAAACTAAACCCCAAATCCTGTAGCTAAAAAAACTACTACAACCATGAAAACTGTAGCATAAAACTGCTAACCGCTCAAAATTGTAGCTTAAATAACTACTAAACCCTAAAAACTGCAGCTGGAGTTCTACTAAACCCTGAAAACTGCAGCTGTAAAAGCCTCTTGACTTGACTAAAATATCACCTGACAAGTGCCAAAACCTTGAAAACTGTATACATAATAGCTAAAAAATGAAAACAATGAAAACTGTAGTTAAAAATCCTATTTAAAACTTTGAGCTAGTTTTTAAGCTACATATTAAACTCCCCAAACTACAGGTAAAAAAATAAAAATGTATAATCTGCAGCTAAAAACTACTTAAACCCTTAAACTTGTAGATAAAAAATACTAAACACTAAAAACTGTTGGTTAAAAACCCCAACTAAAAACCTAAATATTGCAGCTTAAAAGTACTAAACTTAAAACACTGAAGCTAGTTTTTAGCTAGCTAATAACCTTCCCACAAAACCTATAACCTAAAAGCTGTAGTTAAAAACCAGTTAAACCCAGAACACCTGACTTTAAAGTAGAAAGTCTGATGATAATGCCATAAACCTGTAGATAAAATCATACAGAAATACAGTTTTAGATCTATGACTACTACATTAAACCTTAATAAACCATCCACTCACCAGAAGCCATCCGTTATACATGTGTGTGAGCTGCTCTTTAAATTGGAACACCAGCATCAACAGGATTCCACAAAGGATAACTGAAGAGTTCTGGACGATCAGAGACGTCTGGGCCACTGAAAGCCAACACAACATGTATGATTGAACATTGGATATTAAATGCTATCCATTTTTTCAGAGCAGATGTAGGAGGGTATGCACATGTACGTTACCTTTGAGACGGGCGTTTTTGTCCACCCAGTCCCCGATGATGGCTCCGAGCAGCAGGACCGACCCCGCCACCACCAGGCCATACACAGCCGTCAGGAGCAAACTGTTTCCGTACAACTCGACCAGAAACACAGCCACGGCAAAGTTCCACATTCGGTCCCCCTGCAGGAGAGAACAACACCAATGTCAGAGTAGAAAACCATCCAAGAAGCTTGAAATGTGACCGATACCTATATACATATTGGCCTGGGGTGCCAATACTTTCAAATCTTCATTATGTGTTGCTGTGATGAAAATCTAGTTGTACTAATGGTTTCTTATTTTTTTCACCTTTATCTCAGGAAATAACTGAAATTTTAATTATTTTATATTTAACTATAAATAATAACAAAAAGAAAAAATATTATTCGTAAAAAATGTAATAGAGATATATTTTAAATAATAATAAAATACAATAAAATTAAACAGTAGTTAAGCATTTAATAATGAAGTAAAAACAATAACAATAATAAAAAAACTGCATGTAAATATATCTATTTTTCAACAAAAAAATAAACACAAAAATGCACATTTTAAATATAAAGAAATGTAATATGAAAACAAATAAATAAAAATTAAATTATGCAATATATTTACATAAAATTTGGTACACATCCTAAAAATAATTTTAAAAAATTAAATGTAAAACAAACAATAAACGTGAAAAAGAAATCTGAATAAATATTACAGTTTCTCTGCATTTTCTTTGTACATGTAAATAAATAAAAAATTTAGCAAATGCAGAATTTAAATATGATATGCATATATTTGTTTATTAAAAGCTCTGATTATACTGAACTCACCCAGGTTGATAAAGCATGTCCGACATAGATAAGGAACTTCGGAGAGGTGAAAAAGTCACGCAAAGTATCTGCATGAAAAGAAAAAAAAATGATAACAATAATTTAAAAAAATAAATAAAAAAGATCAATATGTCATTATTTATGTTGTGTTGTTTTACATGGTTGCAAATAAATCTTACCACAACACGACTTTTTAGATGTGGAGTTTTCCATTTCGACTTCAATTTATAGTTTTTTTGCAATCAAAAAATTACAAAAAATTAAGATATATATTCCTTAGAAAAGGTTTTCAGGATCGATCTGTTCTCAGTATACACACTGTAGCCTTAATTTCCTAGAAAGACAGCACCGATATTTCTCCCCTTTCCTCTCCTTTCCAAACTTAGCTATCACTGTAGCTGAAGTCGGAAAGAAATAAACCCCTTGCTCGAGTTTTTAACGCGGAAAACCGCAGGCTGAATTTGTTTATTTTCTTCTCTTTCTTCCCTGCTGTATGAAGCGCCTCGACAATCTCCTGTGCGCGCCGCCGCGCCGCTTTATGAACGCGCTCGGCGCTCAGGGATTCACACGTGACCCGGCAGCAGCCAATCAGAGAGCGAGCTCTGCACTCCGCTTTGTTTACCAGTCAGTCTTTGTAACAGGGGGAATGAAGGAAGGGGGAAAAAAACATGCCCTGTCATTGTCTTGCTTCCTTTTCACAATGCTTTATTTAATGCTTTATTTATTGCTTTAAGAGCACATGCTGGCGTCCATATAACAAGTCTGGGGGCCATCAAGGGGTTTTCTGGAACTCCAGAAGTATTGGCACCCATCCAAAAAAAAAAAAAAAAACGACACTTTTTTTTTCCAGCCTAAACACCAATAATAGTTTGGTTTAAACACCTTTTATAGAGTATAGACAGCTTTTTATAGTGTTATATCGCGCTTCTTTGTCCTGCCCATGTATTTTCCTGACCCTATGCCCGTTGCCTGACGTGTAAATCAGCAATCATTTGTGTTGACAGAGGACAAAATCTCCATGAATTTATCGCAATAAATCCGATTTGTGCGCCTGAAATGCCCATCGTTTGAACGAAAAAGCTATGTCGGAGATCTATCTGACCTTGCTGTGACCTCGACCCTGCTTTAAATCAATTCATAGTGCAATCGTCGTTTCGTGCATAAATATAAACGGAGACTTTTCTCGAAATATCTCTCCGGCATCTCGAAATGATTCAAGCGACCCAAAAGTGTAAATTTTTACAAACGGGTTACAATTAAAACTGCATGAAACTGATCAAAAACAATAATGTGAGCACTCTATCACTTAGTAATGCAACTCAGCCACTGCAGCTGATGCTTCCCATGGACAATGCAGATTTTCTGAGGGGTATCTTGAATCCTCCCCCTCCCCAAAAAAAGGGGGTAAATACAAGAATAAATGCACTACATGCAATAGTATATACTGCATACCCTATTTTTTGAGCTTTCTGATGCTTCCTGGTTTTATCAGGTGCCATTACTTTTGTCGTAATGGAACAGCTAGTTGTAGTGTGCATGAATCTGCTTTGAAATCATGTGCTGGTGCAATTTGAATATATAAAAATCACACTAACTCTAATTGAGTCTCCTTAGAATAGACTTTATTTGTCAGCACATGATACAGCACCCCTGGAGCACAGAGTGTTAAGGGCCTTGTTTAAGGGCCCAGGAGTGGCACCTTGGCAATACTGGTGCTCTGACCTTCCGATCAATACCCCAGCGCCTTAAACACAGCTGCCACTGGTGTAAAGTATTTAAGGAAATGTACTTTGTTTTATTCTGGCATGTTTGAAGAGGCTGTTTATCGTTTGGTTAATGCAGTGTTGAGGAAGCCAGTCTGATTGGTATTTTAGGAATATTTTAGTATTTTAATATTTCAGGAATTAATGATTTGATTGATGTGGTAAGTTTACTCCCTTCAAAGAAATTAACAGTCTAGAATTTTTATGGAAGGTTTATTTGAACAGAAAGAGAAAGAATATAAAAAAAAACATTAAAAACATTAATGAAAGGTTATAAATTAATTTGTATTTGCTCGAGTGAAATAAGTATTTGATCCTGTACCAAATTAGCAAGAATTTTGACCCCCACACACCCAAAATTAGTCCTGTCCCTATAAAAACGTTCTTCTAATATCAACTTGTTATGTAAATAAAATCAACCTCTGCCATTCAAACTTCTCCACCACCATGGGCACGACCACAGAGCTGTCAAAGGACGTCAGGGACGAGATTGTAGACCTTCACAAGGCTGGAATGGGCTACAAGATCATCAGATTGTTGCCTTGACCGTATGTTTTGGGTCATTGTCATGTTGGAAGACTCCATCCGTGACCCATCTTCAGTGTTCTGACTGAGGCCAGGAGGTTCTCATCCAAGATTCTAGAGCATGGCCCTGTTCATGTGATGAAGTCTTCCTGAAACAGCCCTAAAGCATTATGTGGGGATGATGTTCTAGTGGTCATATTCAGTATTTTTCTCCCTCTAAACACGGCAAGTCGAGTTGATGTCGAAGAGCTAAATTTTGGTCTCATATGACCCCCTTTACATTCTTCCAAACCTTCTCATTCAGGTGTTCATTGGAAAACTTCAGACCGACCTGTTGATGTGCAATCTTGAGCAAAAGGACCTCAGTGTTTTTCCAATAGTTTTCTTGGTAACTGTGGTCCCAGCTCCCTTGAGATCATTAACAAACTTCTCGTGTGTAATTTTGGGCTGATCTTTCACCTTTCTCAGAATCACCCTTACCCCATGAGGTGAGTTTTTGCATGGAGCTCCAGAGCGAGTGGGCGATTGATTGATCTTGTATTTCTTCCATTTCTGAATTATCGTGCCAACAGTGGTCTTGTGCATGTCTACAATCTTGTCCCTGACATCCTTTGACAGCACTTTGGTCTTTTCCATGGTGGTGGAGAAGTTTGAATGGAAGAAGTTGATTCTGTGACTGGTGTCTTTTATACATATCACAAGTTGATTTCAGGAGAACCTTCCTAAAGGGACAGGACTAATTTGGGTGTGTTACAGGTAGGTACGGAATCAAATACTTATTTCACTCAATCTAATGCAAATCCATGAACATAATTCATTTATATATAATATTAATTAATACTTTTTTGATATTCTTTTTCTCTCTCTGTTATAATAATACTACCATACGAATTCTAGGCTGTTTATTTCTTTGTACGGGGTATATTCACAAAATCAGCGGGGGATCAAATAATTATTTCTGTCACTGTAACTATACTGAATTTTCACTGTACCTCGAAAAGATTCATGCAAGTAATTTACCAATAAATCTGTCGTTTTTTCCTTGCCACAGTCGCCATGGCTGCTCATCAGGAATAAATACACATCATACAAGCTGCTTTCAGACAATGTCTGTTGCAAAAGGCGCTATAGAAACAAACTTGACTTGACTCTTAGTTAATTGATTAACGAACCCTTTTGAGTGTAATGTGTCATTTTACACTATTCACACAAAAAAAATCAAGGTACAATAATGTACCTAAAATAGTAGAAAGTGCATTACCATAGCAGTCTACAGCAACGTACCTCTGAACATTAGTAAATCTTTGTACCTTCTTGCTTGCTTTTCTAAAACAACA
This sequence comes from Silurus meridionalis, assembly GCF_014805685.1. Lineage (NCBI taxonomy): Eukaryota > Metazoa > Chordata > Actinopteri > Siluriformes > Siluridae > Silurus > Silurus meridionalis. The sequence goes on from NC_060886.1 coordinate 2,879,170, forward strand.
TTCATGCACCCCTAGTGATAGAAATGTACCTTAGTGTCCTGGTATCTTACTGAACTTCTGAGCTCATAAATGTTTCTCCACTCTTTTGGGGGGGGGGGCCATTAATTATGAGCTGTACCATACTTTTATAATCATAAGAGAAGTTCAGCAGGTACATTCTATCCCTGATGACTGGTCCTGTCCCTAGAGACCTGCTCATATTCTTTACGAAGGCAGATCTCCAGAAACAGGGTTAGGGATCATCGTATTGCAGTGAGACAGGGTTACTGAGATTGTAAGCAAAAATATAGTGATTAAAATAAAAGCCTCGTGTTTCTGTTTGCAAACAGCGTAGATGTGATCACTCAGAAATGTGTCGTTGGTCACCGTGGCCGTGTTCGGTGAGATCATTCTTTCTTAACCTCAGACCTGGCCGACCGCAGGAATGCACATTACGATCCAGTGATGTAATCCACTGCTTTAAAGTCATTTTAAGAAGGTGCTTCTGAAAATGAATAATACTCCTTGTCTTTCCTCATCCAGCATGCAAGAATCCGAGTGGCTCTCGGAGTGCGTTCCGTCTATTTCCGGCGATTTGGATCAGTACGACTGAGTCGCAGAATTCGTTTAAAGCACGTATTTGTCAAAGTGTGTAGGAAAATATAAGGTAGTTACTTAGATTTATGCCTTTATTTCGAAAAAATGGTAATATACAGTGAATAAGGGAGGAAGGGGAAGCTCAGTCGTTAAGATGTTGGCCTTCTGCTTAGAAGGTCCTGAGTTCAAAAATCACGGTGCCACTGCTTGGCTTTGAGCCTCATCTGCTCAGTTGTATGAATGAGATAAATGTAAGTTGCTCTGGATAAGGGTCTGCCAAATGCCATCAATGTAATTGTTGCAGAAGAAACATCACTTGTGGCTGTACTCAAAGCTACATTATATGATTTTTGAACATTTCATTCCACATGGATTTTCTATTTCCTGCTATAAGAACCTCCACTCTTCTGGGAAGGTGCTCCACTAGATTTAGCAGAGATTTGTGATCAGGTACTAATGTATCACATTCATCCATGTTCATAGGTATGGAGCTCTATAAAAGGAGATCTTCCACTTCAACCCATGAAAAGCAGATCTTCATGAAGCTGTCTTTGTGCACAGGCGCATTGTCATGCTGGAACATGTTTGGCTCTCCAAGTTCAAATGAAGGGAAAAATGTCATGCTCCTTCATCCAAAGACCTTCTCTACAATTGTGTGCCTCCAAGTTTGTGGTAACAGTTTGGGGAAGAACCACGTATGGCAGGAAAAATCAAATACTTTTGCCCGTATAGTGTAGTACATCAAATGGAAAGATTCAATAATACAGAAGACAAACAAAGCAAAAGTAACACAAAGCAAAAGTTGGTAAATTTTAAGAAGCTAGAATTGTGTAGATCTTCTACGTTCATGCTGATGCACGATACGCTCACGATACACATCCAGAGACGTGTATATATCTTAACTTTCTACTTTTAGATTAAATAAGATTTGATTGCCGTGCATCATTGATCCTCGTCCCCCACGACCCTGTCACAGGTTTACCACTGTTCCTTCCTTGGAGCACTTTTGATTCAATTCTGACCACTGCAGACCAGGAACATCTCGCAAGAGCTGCAATTTTGGAGATGCTCTGACCGAGACGTCTAGACGCCACAATTTGTCAAACTCGCTCAAATCCTTACGCCCATTTTTTCTGCTTTTAACATCACCTTTAGGGACAAAATGTTCACCTGCTGCCTAATAAATAAATCCACCCACTAACAGGTGCCATGATGAAGATCATCAGTGTTCTTTACTTCACCACTCAGAATGTTATAATGTCTTCATGTTAACTGATCAGTCTCCTCTCAAGATGAGACATGCCTCGATTCTTTTCTATCAGATTTCTGCAGATTTCTCTTAAGAACTTTTTAACTCCACTCGAAGCACCTTCAAAGGCACCTTCTCTTTAATCGCTAGATGTTCACCGTCAGAAGAACCTTAAGCCACCATTCCAGCCCATGTGAAATATATTAAACTCCATTAAAAACCCAGTTAACCATCACTCTCTGTTTACTGGCTTAATGGCTTCCATCAGATTCCTTCAGGGATTTTGTGGTTACGGTAAAACACAATAGTGCCTTCTGTCTCAGGTAGAAGATCATCAGAATAAAATGAGCAAAGTCGTCAGGAATCTTTATGAATACACTTTATAGACCATTAGATCCACTTGGAAGTTCTGGTGGTTGAGATTTTTTCCAGAAATTCAGTTATTTCAGTTTCCTTCCTTTTGCATGACAAAAGCAATATGAAAGCAATTTCGTAAAGAAATACCACTGAGGTGATGAAAGTCTCTACTTATCTTCCCTTTCTCTCTCTCTCTCTCTCTCTCTCTCTCTCTCTCTCTCTCTCTCTCTCATGTGTTAGAATATACTCAAAATGTTAAAATCATGAACAAGCAGAAATGGTTTCCCTCATGTGCAATCAGTGACCATACAGACTGACTTTCAGTCTCGCTGCTCTTTTGTTAATGCTCTACCTGAAAACACTGATTCTTAAACCCCTTAAAAGCTCAGCTTTATATATATATATATATATATATATATATATATATATATATATATATATATATATATATATATATATTTATATATATAGAAAGAGAGAGCGAGAGAGAGAGAGAGAGAGAGAGAGAGTATTTCACCAAAAGTGAGTGTACCCCTCACAAAATAAACAAGTATGTGCAGTTTGTATATCAGTACAGATTTAATGTCGTCTGAAAATAACAACATACAGCCATTATTGTCTACATAACTGGCAACAAAAGTTAATACACCCTTAGTGATAAGAGCTGTATGTTGTGTAAAGATGCAAAGCCACATGCCTTGTTCATCGTGTTTATGTTTTTTTCTGTTTGACAGAACCATACAAATTTGTGTATCTTGTATTAAAGCAGATCAAATTCTGTGCTTTGAGTCCAATTCTCTCATACTGAACACTGGATGTTCAACATGCACCTCATGGTAAAGAGTCTCTGAGGATCTGAGAATTAGAATTGTTGCTCTCCACAAAAAGATGCTGAGGCTGTAAGAGGATCAGTATCACCCTGAAACTGAGTTACAGTACAGAGGTCAGGGTCATACAGAGGTTTTCAGGGACAGGTTTCACTCAGAACAGACCTCACAAGGGTCCTTCAATGAAGTTGTGTCCTTAGAGGTTGCTGAAGCGGAAGGTAATTAAACTGTATGCTGCACACTGCAAGTAGGTCTGAAGGCTGTCGTTTCAGAAGGAGCCTCTCAGCATTCTCCTACTGATATACCCCATGTCCCTCCTCTGCACATGTCCAAACCATCTCAATCTCACCTCCCTCACCTTGTCTCCAAAATGACCTACATGTGCCTCATAAAAAACTCATTTCTAATCCTGTCCATCGTCATCACTCCCAACGAAAACCTCAACATCTTCCGCTCTGCTACCTCCAGCTCCACCTCCTGTCTTTTACTCAGTGCCACTGTCTCTAATCCATACAACATCTCAGGTCTCACCACAGTCCTATAAACTTTCCCTTTCACTCTCACAGATACTCTTCTATCACAAATTACTCCTGCTATCACTCTTCTCCACCCACTCCACCCTGCCTGCACTCTTTTCTTCACTTCTCTAACACACTCTCCATTACTTTGCACTGTTGACCCCAGGTACCTGAACTCCTCCACCTTCTCCACCTCTTCTCCCCGTAACCACACCCCTCCACTGCCCTCCCTCTTATTCACACACATGTACTCTGTCTTACTCCTACTGACTTTCATTCCCCTTCTCTCCAGCGTGTACCTCCACCTCTTTAATGCTCCAGCATCCAAACACTTTCTATACAATCTCTCCAAGTTCATGGTAACAGTTTGAGGAAGAACCACATAAGAATGGTTGCCACAATCCAGATCTGGAGGTTTCTACTCATTTTTCCATGGCGTGTTTCCTATCGAGTTCTGGATATTTCACGAGGATTAGATATGATCTTAGATATTAGATATAATTCCAGATAGACTTCTGGTTGCAAAAATGACGTTGAATCGTTTATAATTTAGTTGTTAGGAGAAAAAATAATCCATCGTTTCTGTTAAACATCAGGACTTCAAACCACTAAACGAGTGCAGCAGTAAGAATGTGTTTCTTAGTCACGCAATCTGTTGAAATTCACTCTTATCTTGGCACGACTTTTCCTCCTGGATGTTTACAGAGTGATAGATTTATTCACATGCCTTTTCACCCTGATCTCAGCCAATACACGATCGAATCTGCTCATTGATCCTCATGTACAGAAATCAGTGTATCATTCCAGATCTTTCATTTCTCTATGGTATTCAAGTGTTCTGTTTTGACACACACACACACACACACACACACACACACACACACACACACACACACACACGGTTAGCCAGCACTGCTGCAATGTTTGGATCTGTTTCAGTCATTGCTACATATTTCGGGTCTGGTTACTCCTTGACCTCATTGAATGTTTTTTTTGTTTTTTTTTCCAACAACAACGAAAAAAAAACCAACAGCCATGAAATGTAGAACACACAGCTTTATAATGTGAACCAGTGCTTATTGCAAATTTTTCCTCCTTTCTTTTCCTCTTTTTTTTTTTTCCAGAAGTTGTACTCGATTTATCTTCACTTCCTTAAAATCATGCCCACTGACTAAGCATGATGGAAATGCAAACACATCACTATTTCATGGAAAAAAAAAAACACTTACTTGTGATATTTAGCATCGAGGTTTGTTTTCTCAAATCGTGAAATGTGATTGGTCAGAAGATGCTGATACTTGACAGCGGCTAGCTGTGATAGTCAGAGAATTATATTATATTATATTATATTATATTATATTATATTATTTATTTATTTATTTATTTATATTCAGCTCTGGAAGAAATGAAGAGACCTTAAAAAATTTTTAAAAATTATTTGCAGTATAAAAAAAATTTAACGTACAATTATAAAATGTACGAAAATATAGGAAGTAAATATAAAACGAACAGTAAAAATATAAACTGAATTTACAATAAAATAAAAATAGAATTATAAAGATGTCATATGAGAATTTAAACTGTGCTGTAATTGGAAAATAATCCATTTCAGAGCAACCCTGTGTGATCGCTCAACCCTGAGACTGATTATATCCCGATAACCGCAAACCTCATTCCCTGTGATATTTAGTATTTTCAGACTATTAGTGAGAGTAATGAGATTTTTCAATCACTGAAAACCCGACGAGGCTTTATTCAAAAACACTTCTTTCAGGATTGTTGTCAGAATCTTGTAAGCCTGAGAGGTGAAATATGAGGCTCCGTTCTGTGGTTAGTGGTTTAGTGAAGTTACCTTTCGCAATTCTGTCCAACAAAGAAAAACGACTGCTCCGCTGTGCCTCGTTGTCTCTGGCGGTCTTGAACATTTGTTGTTTTTCCTTTACAAACAATGACACCTTTGGCTGTGGTTTTAAATAAAAAAAAGGTGGCCACGTTCGGTGTTCACGAACCTAAAAATACCCTTGAAATCTGCAAAATAAAAAACAGATTACTCAGGCAGATGACTGTGCTGTTGTTCTCCGACAGGAGGCTCGTGTTGAGGTGGTTAGATATCGCTCGCTTTGGGTTTGCATTTTATGTCTTCAGGGTGTCACTGATATCTATTTGAAACAGCTATAGAGTGCAGTTCCTGCGGTGTTATGTTCCCGTTCATTCATAATTCTTTAATGCTGCCTATCATATCTTACAAAAAACAAAAAACAGCCTAGTCATTGTTTCCTTGAACGTGACTAGGCTATAATAATAATTCCCTATCCAATATTGAAAATGCACTTCCAATAGAGAATTCACTTCATGTCCATGACTGAGGCCAAACAACCCGGCGTGTTTGTGACTTCGAAGGTTCCCTTGAGCAAACATGGGCCATGTGGTTAACCACTAAGCCTTTTAAAGAAGCCCTGAGATCAGCAGGACTACAGCGAACACTATAACACGAGCAAAATCGAGCGCACCGCACTGACAAACACGCCGTGAATCAGTCGAGGACCAATCGAGGTGTGAATGTAGAACATTGCGAAACGGTGCACTGGGAAAAAAAAAGAGCTAGCATTCATTTTCAACGCTGTGCAAACAAATACGTAGCCAGTGCTTTGTATTATATACTGCGAGTGCACGGATTAAGAGTGAGTGAATCGCTGTGATTCAATTCAACCCAAACATCAGCTCCTGGCATCGAGTTCAGACTCAGGGAAGCTAAAAATGCCATCTAAATGTCTGAGTAAATAACAGTTAAATGGTGTAAGTGTTTGAGTTTAAAGAATCATATGTTTCCCAATGGCCCATTTCAAGCTGTAAATCTTGAACTTTAATGTTAGAATCTATTAAAAAAATAGATCTTTAACCACAGAAGATTAAGATAATGTTTATTACACCAAAACAATAAACTATATTGGTGAAAAGTATTAGACTTTTCCAGCTATATCTGGTTGGTGCACACAATTATATGAGTAGTCTTCGAATGGACTTTCCTTTCACTTCAACTAGGAGACCCAAACCTGCTCCAGCAAACCAGCTCCATGAAGATATGCTTTACATGGGATAGAGTGGAAGATCTTGTGCTTAAGAGCTCCAACTCTATTAAACACATGAAGGCCTCCTCACTTACACCAGTACCTGACTTTACTCTTGTGGTTGAAGGAATCTCATCAAAATCGTCAAAAAATCTAGTGGAACATCTTCTCAGAAGAGTGGAAGTTATTATAACAGCTAATGGAGACTAAATAACTCAGAAGATCAGCGGTTTTAGACCTGGTATTGCCATACTGCCATACTTGGGGGCCCTTAAGCAAGGCCCCTTAACCATCAATGCTTCAGAGGTGCTGTATCATGCCTGACCCCAGCTTCCTAACATTGCTGGGCATTGCACAGAAAGAATTTCACTGCGCTATAAATCCAGGTACTGATACTTTGTATAGCAAAGTCATTGAAAGAATCTCAGCACAGAATCCTATGGTTAGGGGTCCACAAACTTTTGTCCAACTTTTGGTTAAAACTGTGAGAACCGTAAGCTTTTCTTGTAAGGCTAAAGAATCTGCCATTGTTTTTTTTTCCCTAAGATCTTTGGTGAACAAAGGAATGTTTTTTTCTCATTTAATCATCTAAATAGTCATCAGCCCCAAAAAAATTAAAGAAAAGAACTTTCGTATGATTTATTAAGCTAAATGCATTAGTTTGTAGTCACCAAAAACCCGCAGTACCATGAGTGACCACGAGAGCCCGCTGTAAGCAACTTGCTCCTTATACACACATAACTACAGTTTAATATATTATATTCCATATTATATATTATATATTGATATAGTTGATTTTGAATAGGATCAATTGTTCACTATGTTCCTGAAGAAAATGTTAACATTCCTGATGTCTTATTTCCACAAACACTGTCCTTACATTCTATAAAAAGTCTCAACCACAACATGCTAGTATGCTACTAGCGAGTTGCAAAACCTCTGTGGTCTCAGTTTACCAGCAAATGTGATCATTTAAGATAATTTCAATATTATAAGTATGCTGTTATGGTTGATTATTTACCTTTAACTGCCTTAGAGTGTTTCATTTCTCTGGAACAAATGTGTTCTTTTGCACATTATAGCACAAACAGTCTTTTCCTCGACACTCAAGTAAAAAAATAACAATGTGTTTATATTACAGAGAAAACAGGATATTTAATCTCTGTTGTCCTGAAGACATAAGTCATAATTTAAACTGTTGCCTTTGACTTTAACCTCTGACACTGGAGACTCCTTTCTTAAAAGCTAGCCACCTACATAAGGATCATCAAATCAACAATTTTACAGTTTTTGTTTTTGCTGTTTAATGTTAGATCATGTGGTTTTATCATCATACAAATAAAAACAAATCAGAACGAGTACATTAAATATTATACAGTATGTTGAGTGATTTGCAGCTGCACTATTGTCAGAGAAAACCAGTCAACACCTTTTAACCAATCAGAATGCAGAGTTCAAGATTTAATCAGGTTTAATCGAATTTTGAAGTTTACATTCAGACAAAGCACGGATCGATGAATTGTAAAGATAGCACTTTGTCCTTTCAATTTTTTCAAATATTTCACCAAAATTGTAAATAATTGTAATATATATATATATATATATATATATATATATATATATATATATATATATATATATATATATATTCCGTGAAAACAATATGAGCGGTGTTTTACGGTGCGACCTTTGTCACCGGATTCGCTTCGAACTAATCGCTTTTCCTTCGCGTGCCGAGCGTTTTAATATGTCACACGCCTATGTTTGCGTTTCCGTTATCTTCTGAACAGAAAGGGGGAACGGCCTCACGTGAGAACACGCAACATCACTAAATTACCCACCAACATCACTAAATTACCCACCAATCAACTCCAGATCATAGTAAGTGCTTTGACGTGTCACATGTCCGTGTTGTTGGAGTTTTGTGACCATGAATGAATAAGATTATAAATCAGGGCTAAGGTTTAGTCCTCTGATTGAGGCAACTGGGTAATTAAGGACTTTAGGACAGGTTGCCTGGCAATGATTAACTTACTCATATCATAACAATGTTTATTCAGACAACATTAAATTACAATAGGAAACAATTTGTTATCAGAAATATCAACATTTCTCTCAGATGTGTAGGTAAAGAATTTTTAAATAGTATAATATTATATTATATTATATTATATTATATTATATTATATTATATTATATTATATTATATTATATTATATTATATTATATATTATATTATATCAAATTATATTATATTATATTATATTATATTATATTATATTATATTATATTATATTATATTTAACGGATTATGTTACAGTTAAAATAAATATTTAGTGCGAAAAGAAATCGCAAACGCACAAATCAGAACACGGCAACCCGGTCAATAGCCAATCAGCGCCTTTCTTGTTGGCCAATCGTAGCGTAGGAGGCGGGGTTTGTCGGAATACGGATAGAGGAAAAAATATTAACGCCGGTTGTTCAGACTTCCGCTTGAACACTTCCGGGAATGCTTTAATACATATTTTGGTAAGAAAAATTAGACAGAAAAATGTCTGCTGATCAAGAAGAGCGCGATACAAAAGAAGAATTAAATAAGCAGGTTAGTGGAGGATAAGTGGTGAAAATGCTGCTAGTTTATTGATGTGTGTTTGAACACGTGTTTACACCATCATGATTCTTACAGATGAAGGAACAGAAGGTTGCCATTGATGAACTCTCAAATCTGAAGAAGAACAGGGTAAGGGGTCGAGGTTTCATCATTTATCCCACATTTATTTCTTGAAACAGGTTGTTTTTGTGAATAAAAAGGAATTCGGATTGAATCTGGATTTATGTATGTGTGAACACTCACACCACATGTGAAACCTGGTTTAATCCCAGTGCTGTAACCTGAGATTGAGGACTGGGATACTTCTAATCCTGAATCATTTCTGTGTTACAGATAATTCAGGTTGGACCAGATTTTGAATAAGACGTTGATTATTTTGAATATGTATATAATCGTGTATCTGAAATAGTGACATGCACAATGATACCTACTGATATCAAGGTGCATTCTGGGTCCCAATTATGGACTATGTGCACTAATTAGGATTTGAGTGAGGGTTCACTCCCTTGTGATTACTGAGTCGCTCCCTATTCAGAGGAGGGAAGAAAGAAAGGAAAAATTATTAAAGAAGGAAAAATGTTTAAAGTAACGATGAAAGAAAGAAAAATGTTTAAAGAAATAAAATGTTTAAAGAAAGAAATAAAGAAAAAAATATGAAAGAAAGGCAAACTATTAAAGATGATTTAAAAAAAGAGAAAAAAAAATTATGAAAGAAACTATTTAAAAAGAAAGTAAGAAAAATTATAAAAAATAGAAAGCAAGAAAGAAAATTTTTGAAAAAAGAGAGAAAAACTGTGGAAAAAAAGGAATATGTTAAAAGAAAGAAAGGGAAAGTAAGGAAGAATTTTCTTAAATTACTTTACAGCACAGTTAAATTCTTTCTTTGCATTTCCCAGTGATGTTATGAATCTGAGGTCAGCCATTATAGAGGTTTAAGGGCCTTGCTCAGGGGCCCCAAAAGTGGCAGCTTGGCAGTACCGGGGCTTTAACTACCGACCATCTGATCCGTAACCCGGAGCTTTGTGTGCAGAATGGTGCCCTAAAGATCCATGATGTTACTTGGAGCTGCTCAGTAACATCATGGATCTTTAGGGCACCAACTTTGAGACTGGACCTGGACTGGAATTAATATCAACAGTCTGCTCCTATGGTTCAGGACCACGGTTTGCATTAACAGTTCTGCATTTACGTGTCCATCAGTGATAAAACTGTAATGAATATACATTCGGTGATGAGGATGGGTTTAACTTTGAGTCTGGTTCCTCTCAAGTTTCATTCTCAGGGAGTTTTCCTTTGCCACAGTCGCCACTGGTTCACTCATTAGAGATAAATCTATAAAACTTCATAAATTCTACTTTTATAACCTTTTTATTTCTGTAAAGCTGATTTAGGAAAATGTTCATCATCAAAAGCTTTCTACCAATGAAATGAAAGGAAATTGAGCAGCATTTATTCTCCTACAGAAAGTCTTCGTCCAGCAGCCGAACAGCAACATCTTCTTCCTCGCGGACAAAGCAGAGACAACGAGCACCTGCAGGAGTGAGACTTCCTTCACCTTCAGGTTCTTCTTATAGCACTTTGATATTGGGCAGAACCTAAAACGTTTCATTCGATGTTTCTTGTTTCTATCCATGTAGGGAATCTGGACAAAATGAAGAAAGAATACCAGGATATGTAGAACCTGTGTGTGTGTGTGAGAGAGAGGAAAATGTGTGGGATATGCTGTGTAGTGAGTTTGTCTTCGTCTCAATGTACACTTCACAATCACGTCTACGAAAGGCTGCGGCGTCGAGGACCCGACCACAGCCAGGACATCACGAGAGAGGTCTCAGACCCAGAGTACGCTTGTCTTTTCTCCGCTCACGTCCTCCATATGAGAGGAAGTCCGACCCCTCAGCCTCTGCAAGACGACGATGGGAATCTCCTCCTCTGGAACGGGGAGGTTTTCGGTGGGTTGACGGTACAACCTGAGAAAAACGATACCAAAGTTATTCTTGATCACTTGTCCATGTGCAAAAGTCCATCAGATGTGTTGTCCATCCTGGGTCAGGTTAAGGGACCGTGGGCGATAATTTATTACCAGAAAGAGGAGCATTGCATCTGGTTTGGGAGGGACTTCTTCGGGAGACGAAGCTTGCTTTTGAGCTGGGGTTTGGACCAGAGTTCCTTTACGCTGACCTCTGTGTCTTCTCGCTCTCCGGGTGTCGGTTCATCAAACTGTTTAGAAGTACCAGCGGTTGGCGTATACAGAATGGACTTGAGGAGTTGGTCAAAGACTGATAATCTAAAAGTTGAGGTTTATCCATGGGGTTACCTCGATTCTGATTTCACATGGGAAGGTCTTCCTGGTTCCATCTCCTTCGTCAAGACTGATTCTGGACTCGTTCTGTCGCCCAGAGTTCCTCCGATGAACATGTCCATAACTGGTGTGGAACCAAAATCTTGTCAGTCTGGTCAAACATCGACAGACAATCTTAAGGAGCTTCTAAAAGACCAGGACAGCAAGAAACTGTTCGGCGTCTCATAGACGTCCTCAGCAAGGCCATCCGGCAGAGGGTGGAGCACCTTCCCCATCGGTCCAACCCTAATGGCGCACAGGTGGCTGTCCTGTTTTCCGGAGGCATCGATTCTATGATTCTGGCTGTCCTTGCCGATCGATACGTACCTCTGGACCAACCTATCGACCTCCTCAATGTGGCTTTTAAACTCCAGGAACCGAAGATGAATCAGGGGTCAGGGAAAAAAGGACGGAAAAAAGAGCATGACGATGTCGCGGCAACGCTTCGACCGAGGTTTGACGTCCCGGACAGGATCACTGGGCGGGACGGTTTGCAGGAACTCGCGTCTCTAAATCCTTCGCGGAAATGGAACTTTGTGGAGATCAACGTTACGCACGAGGAGCTGAGGGACAAGAGGGTGGAGAACATCTGCCACCTGGTGCACCCGTTAGACACTGTCCTGGATGACAGCATCGGATGCGCCATGTGGTTCGCAGCCAGAGGAACCGGCTTCGTGTCGGAGGGAGCAGGAGAGAGGCAACACAGGTCGACAGCGAAGGTAAGGAATCTTCAAAGGCAAAATTCTTCTGACCAAATGAGATGATATGCAACTGGTCACTATGCAGTCTGGGATTTCTTCATAATCAGTGATGTCCACATCGGCAGGTTGTCCTGACGGGTATTGGGGCGGACGAACAGCTAGCTGGCTACTCCAGACACAGAGTGCGGTTTAAATCCTCAGGTCTACAAGGATTGGTGGAGGAGCTGGCCATGGAGCTGGGAAGAATTTCCTCCCGGAATCTCGGACGAGACGACCGGATTATCGCAGATCACGGAAAAGAAGCGAGGTAATGCTATTGTTCTGTCATTCTAGTCTGTTATTTTGAAGTTAGACTGATGTAATTCTTGAATCTGATTAGCCAGAAAGGGTTGGTTAATTTTCTTTAATCTAAGAGTTATTATAATACAAACACGTTTCTATAGCGACGGCTCGTTCACAGGAACTTGGCGGTCCGACGTATACCAATTGAAAACGTGTGCGGTCGAAGATTACGTTTTCTTTATCTAACATTTATTAGTCTCCAGTGTCAGAGGTCAAGATATAAGATATATATTTTTGTTGCTGATAAATTTCCTATAGAATCATGATAAGGGGTGTTTTCTTCTATTATATAATACTATAGATTGGACCCCAAATTAAAAAAGTTGGAACAAATGCAAATTAAAACTGCAATCAGTGATTTGCAAATCTCTGCAATAAAACCCACATTTTATTCACAATAGAACATCAAGACCATATCAAATGTTTAAACAGGGGAAGTGTGCACATTTGGAAAGGCTCCATCAATGCTGAAAGGTATATACAGGTTTTATAGCAACAAAGGCTTTCATCTAGAAAACGTCTTTTTCTGGGGAGGCCTTGCGTATTTGAGCAAAACAATGGATGCATCTATATAGCATGACTTTGTGGTAGAGTGTCCTGGTGCTGAATTGGACTGCTTTCAGGTTAGAACTTTTACCATTTAAAAACATTCATAAAGCGAAAAATACAACAAAGGAAACCCAGAACTGTTGAGCAGACAGAATCCTTATCAGACACACATGGGACAACATTCCTCTACCAAAACCTCAAAAACTGGTCTCCTAAATTCACGGATGTATATGGAAAGAAGACGTGATGCTACACAGTGGTAAATGTGCCAACTTTAGTTTTTTAAATCGTGTTGCAGCTGTCAAATTCTAAAATTCTTAAACATTTTGATATGTTTTTGGTTTTATTGTGAATGTAATATGGATTTATGAAATTTGCAAATGATTGCATTCTGTTTTTATTTAGATTTAACACTTTTTTTGGGGGGGGATCTGTATCAAAGTCTTCTGAACTTATTGTTGCCCTCAGGTTTCCGTACTTGGATGAGGACGTGGTGAGCTTCCTGAACACCCTCCCTGTTTGGGAGAAGGCAGACCTGTCTCTGCCCAGAGGATTTGGAGAAAAGCTCCTCCTGAGGCTCACAGCTGTAGAGCTCGGACTCGGACCTTCCGCTGTACTGCCCAAGAGAGCCATGCAGTTCGGTTCTCGAATAGCCAAGCTAGAGAACAGCCGTGAGAAGGCTTCAGAAAAGTGCACGAGGCTGAGCTCAAGTTAGAATTTTAATTTGTTTTTAGGACACGGCAAGTTTATCAGAACGTCTCCAGTCCAGTGTGAAAGTGTGTTCGAATGCTATATGGAATAAACTTCTGGATTCCGAAGTTCTTCTCTGAAGTATCTGTCGCACTCTTGATAAGACACGAGGTTTCCCACATCAAAGCGGCCGGATATCTCGTGGACGTACACCGGCCTCCTGAAATACATCAAAACGTTAATGGATATGTACATACACACTGTCAAAAGCTTGCGGACACCCATTCCACATTAATCTTCATTTGCTCTTAATAACCTTCACTCTTCTGGGAAGATGTTCCACTAGATTTTGTGGAGATTTGTGCTCATTCATCTAGAAGGGTGTTAAAGTCAGGTACTGATGTAGGTGAGGTGAGGAGGCCTGGTCTTAAAATTCATCCCAAAGGTGTTCAATACAGTTAAAGCTTTATAGCAGGAGATCTTCCACTCCAATTCATTTAAAGTACATCTTCATGACATCTTCATAAAATATACAATTGTGTAACCAACATTGTGGTAACAGTTTGAGGGAAAGAATCACACACTATTTCCAAAAGTATTGGGACACCTGATCTTTCCTGCTATATCCAAACTGTTACCACAAAACTGGAGGCTCTCAATTTTACAGGACGTCTTTAGATGGCGCTATAATACAAATTTGCATTCACTTGAACTTGGAAACCCAAAACCTGCTCCAGCATGGCGATGCCCCTGTGCACAAAGTGCGCTGCTTGAAGATCTAGTTTACATGTTTTGGAGAAGAAGATTTTGAGTGGCTCTGATCTCATCCCTACTGAACACCTTTGGGATGAATGTGAACGCTGACTGCACCCCAGGTCTCCTCACCTACACATCAGTACCTGCCTTTCATAACACCATTGTGGCTGATGAACACAAACATCCATAAGAACATTTCAAAATCTAGTGGAACATCTTCCCAGAAGAGTGGAGGGACTTAAGAGCAAATTGGGATTAAATATGGAATGCGATGCTCAAAAATCACCAGGTGACCCAATACTTTTGCCAATATAGTGCATGTGGGGTGTCCAAATACTTCTGACTCCAGTGTGATGAATGTGAATCACCTTGATATGAGCCATGAGAGGAAGTTCCCAGGTGCATCTCTCTCCTCGAGCGGCCGTGTCTGTAATGAAGAATAAAGAATGAATAAAGCTTTTTTTATTTAGCGCTGTTCAGTTCTCGATTCTGATTGGTTAGAAATTCTTTAAATTGTTTTTTTAACAGCAGATCTGACAACAGAGGAGCTAACGTTATGGTAAAGTTTCTATTCTAACATCTAAAAAAGTGTCAGTACTTTATATAAGTATCATCCCTCCATCCTCCACTACTGCTCCACTCATCCCTCTATCCTCCACCACTGCTCCACTCATCCCTCTATCCACTACCACTCATCCCTCCATCCTCCACCACTGCTCCACTCATCCCTCCATCCTCCACCACTGCTCCACTCATCCCTCTATCCACTACCACTGCTCCACTCATCCCTCCATCCTCTTCCACTTATCGCCTATCCTCTACCACTCATCCCTCCATCCTCCACCACTGCTCCACTCATCCCTCCATCCTCTTCCACTCATCCTCCATCCTCCACCACTGCTCCACTCATCCCTCCATCCTCCACCACTGCTCACTCATCCCTATCCTCTACCACTGCTCCACTCATCCCTCCATCCTCCACCACTGTTCCACTCATCCCTCCATCCTCTACCACTGCTCCACTTATCCCTCCATCCTCTACCACTCATCCCTCCATCCTCCACCACTGCTCCACTCATCCCTCCATCCTCCACCACTGCTCCACTCATCCCTCCATCCTCCACCACTGCTCCACTCATCCCTCCATCCTCCACCACTGCTCCACTCATCCCTCCACCCTCCCGCCACTTATCCTTCCATCCTCCACCACTGCGCCACTTGACCCCTTCATTCTCCACCACTGCGCCACTTGACCCCTTCATCCTCCACCACTGCTCCACTTGACCCCTTCATCCTCTACCACTGATCCCTCCATCATCTACCACTGTTTGACTGGTCATCTCTCCAGGTACAAGGAAACCATGCTTCCAGGCTCTTTCCTGTTCAGGCACCAGGTTGGTAGAACAGTTTGATTTATCACTCTCGTTCTATTTATAATAAACTGATGGTTTCCAAATAAACCAGCATCAGAATGTATTTATTAACGGAGACTTTTGTTAGTCGATCAGGATAATGGTATCTCCCAAACTCCATAAATCTACATATGTTTAATTCATGGTCATATTCTGACTGATGATTTGTTCTATAGACCATCAAAAGCTCCATGTGTTACCATTTTGGTAAAAAAAAAAAATGTGTAATTTTAACAAAATTGATGTAGATTTTTTTTTTTTTGCTATATGGACAAAGTATTAGGACACCTGACTTTCCCACCCATATGGGGTTTCTTCCCAGACAAAATTGTGTGGGACACCTTTGGAAGTGGCAGCATGAAATTTTCCCTTCACTTGCACTAGGAGACCCAAATCTGTTCCAGCATTGCTCCTGTGCACAAAGCCGGCTCCATGAAGATACATGGTTTGGAGTGAAAGATCTCCTGACCCTATTAAACACCTTTGGGATGAATGTAAACGTTGACTGCACCCCATTTCTCCTTTGTGGCTGAATGAATCTCCACAAAATCTAGTGGAACATCTTCCCAGAAGAATGGAGCTTATCATGAGTGCAAATGGGGACTGCATGTGGAATGGGACATTCAGGAAGAAGCACATACCAATCAGGTGTCCACAAACATTGGGCCATCAAGAGAATAAAATCATAATTGATGGTAATAAAAAAGGCATATTACGGATAATAAGCTTGAGATGATACACTAGATATTATGTGATATTCTGAAATAAGGACCTCAGTACCTCCTTCTCCTTCAGGAAGATGTCCAGCAGAGGAAGAGTTGTTCTTGAAAACAAGTAAAAACAGGGACACTGTGAAAGATACAAAGACTTTATTAACCCCCTGAAGAGATCATTTCACCACAAGAGCAGTTCAACTCAACTGCATTCAAAACACACTGTGGCCATAAGTATGTGGACACCTGACCATACAATTGGCATGTGCTTCTCATCCAATTTCACATTTAGTCCCAATTTGCTGTTGTAATAAACTTAAATCTCCTAGGGAGATTTAGATTTAGATCATAATCTCTATAGCAGGAGATCTTCCACTCCAAGCAGATCTTCATGGAGCTGACTTTGTGCACAGGGGCATTGTCCTGCTGGGAAAATGTCATGCCACTGCATCCAAAGACGTCCGAAACAACTGTCTGCCTCCAACTTTGTCGTAGCAGTTTGGTAAAGAACCACATATGGGTAGAAAAGGTCAGGTGTCCCAATACTTTTGACCACACAATGTAAGTGGGCAGGTTTAAAGACGTGTGTGTTTTTACATACGGCGCTGCGCGAGTGTGTCTCAGACGGCAGAGGCTTTTCCTTCATACGCTGAACTCGGCAGTCTGAATCCAGCTCCAGGATGCCGTACTTTGACGTTTCTGCACGCACGTGTTTCTCATTTCAGTCATTGACACGTGATGATGGAGTATAACGTATAAAAGCGTTTGCATATGCGTATGATTTTGTTTTAACTGCAGATATTTGTCTTTGTGCTGGGAAGCTCACCCTCGTCCTTGCACTGATATGAGAGCACCAAGTTGCTGTCTTCGCTCTTCCTCTGCACCTCAGTGAAGTGCTCTGTGATCCTTCTGAGGCTGAAGTCCTCTCTAAACAGCGTGTCACTGGGAAACAGCAGGACTCGAAGTTCACTGATTGCAATATTATTATTATGGGTTTAACATCCTACACAAACACTGCATACAGTAGTTTTCTCAAAAAGATAAAACTCTTAAGAACTTTCCAGGAGAACCTCGTAGAGGAGATACCCACCCTCCGATCACGATGACATCATCAGGCTCTGCAAAGTGATTCAGTGCCAGGTGAAGGCACGCAACTGCCCCAAGTCGCTCCTGGACAAACACACAAAGGGGTTAATATGGGTTGGGACAGGTTGATGAGAGATTGTGGCGTGATCGGATCGGATTGTGGCGTGATTGGATCGGATTGTGGCATGATTGGATCGGATTGTGGCGTGATCTAATGATATCGATTCCATTTGATTTTACACACGATAACAGGAGTCTAACGTTCAGGATTTTACTGTACCTCATTACTTCTCGTCCCATCGTTAAGGACCTGAACACTGGAGAACTCCTGAGCCCAGAGCTGGAATGCCTCATGGTAAAGCGCATTAGTCTGTGGAGAAGAAGTTCAACAAATAGAAAACAATAAATCCAGAGTTTTTCCAGATTGAATTTCTTTTGACCAAACAAATCTATTAATATCCAGATGTTCCACTTTATTTTCACTGAAAAATCCTCCCTGTGCCTCTTAAAACTTTCTGAAGGTGGAGATTTCTTGTGATCCACTTCATCTCAGAGCAGTTCAGTAGGATTTTATGCAGTGACTGGGCAGGTGGTTCCATGAGAGATATCAGTCCAGACGTCTGTCTACTCTCTAAATAACAGAACTGGAAGTTTAGGGTTGACGTGGATGAGACAGAGGGAGTCAGTAATGAGAACATGACTGAGAACAGAGACATTCCTGATCACCTGATCATCATCATCATCTTTTCTCTGCTTGTGTTCTATATGGTGGATCTTCAGCCTGAACACATTCATTAAAGAACAACATTCTTATGTATTCATATATTAATATGATGTGAGGTTCAGTTACCAGCGTGACACTAAAACAGGTAGTAATAATCACTACTTTCTATCTATCGATAGATCGAAGAGACAGGAGGAGACATAAGAAGAAAGAAAGAGAAAAGAAGACCGGAGACAGAAGGAGAAAGGAAGGGACAGAAAAAGACAGGAAACAGAATTAGAAAGGAAGAGACAGAAGGAGAAAGCGGAAGACAGAAAGAGACAGAGGAAGAAAGGAAGAGACAGAAGAAGACAAAAGGAGAAAGCAAGAGACTGAAAAAAAGACAGAAGGAGAAAGTAAGAGACACAAGAAGACAAAAGGAGAAAGTAAGAGACAGAAGAGACAGAAGACAAAAGGAGAAAGGAGGAGACAGACGAAGACAGTAAGAGACACGAGAACAGAAGAAGACAGGAGAAAACAACACTCACGACTACAAGCACTTGATCTACACACGCAGACCGAGTGAGCGCTCTGAGCCAATGGGACACTAGGGGGCAGTCTCCAACCGGAAGTAGAGGTTTCGCAACACCACGTAAATGTCCAAAGTGTCCACTCTGGTCCTTCTCAATGTCCCTTTGCAGCCTCGTGCCATAACCTGCAGCCAGAATGACAGCTTTCATCGCGCACTTGTCTTATAACATCAGAATAATAAAAGCTGAACTTTATATCTCTATAAACGCTCTTTATATTTTCCAACTGGACCAAATAAACACCAAACCGATTCATAAACCTATACGTGAAGCGCAAAGCTGGACTTGTACTTCCGCATACGTCATGGTGACCACGTGACTATCGGGGGTTTAAAACAACGGCGCAATGGCGCCATCTTGTGGGCCCAGAAACAGCGTCTCATGTTGCCATGGCGACATACACTTTCAAAACTATACAGTACATCCAGCCGTCTGGCGCTGTACCGAAACGTTCATTCCTCGTGTCTAATTTCTTTCTTTTTCTTCAGAACTGAAAACAAAAAAATAAAACCATAAGACTTTCAGTCACAAGTTATGGAGTTGTTAAATATCTCATCATCAGCAAGCTCAGCTCAAGCATTCTTTGAGAAATATGATTGGAGAGAAGTTCAGGAACTGCTCAGTCTCACCTCGTGCACCTGGTTCCTGGGTGGAGATGATCTCGTCCAGCATGTAGACCCTCCACCTGGAATGATCAGACAAATCCAAGATGTATTTCACCCCAATGCTCTCATCCTGGCCCCATGTGACACTGGGGTGTGTATGGATTACAGAGTGGTCCATCAGATAATCCGAGAACTCACTGTTGGAATATACTGCTTCAACCAAGTGCCGTCCATCAGCCTGGAGCCCAACCCCGATCGGAGCTCTGCGTGTCACCTGACCCCGGCCTACTGCGACACCAAAGTTGGGCAGATTCTCCTAAACATTGATTACACCATGAAGGCCCTATGGCATGGAGCATACATTCCTAAAGAAAAGCGGCCGATGTTCCTGGAGCTTTGGAGGTCGAGCATGAGTGTGGATTCCAGCAAAGTTCCTCAGGCTGAAGAAGACAAGCTTACTGAGTTTCTCACAGCAGGTCGGTCTGTCTGTCTGTCTGTTTGTCTGTCTGTCTGTCTGTCTGTCTGTCTGTCTGTCTTCCTTCTCCCTCAGGTTCAGGTTCCTTCTCCCTTCTCCATCTCCAGCATGGCATGTTGGTATAAAGATGTAGTATATGGTTATTGAAACCTCTTCCTGTACCCCATGTGCTCTTCTCTGTAGGTCTAATGGACATTTCTGATGACCCGTGTTACCAGGGCATATACGACGAAGAAAAACACAACTCTGACCCAACTTATGACCCCAACAGTGCAGAGGAGCAGAAGCTCTTCTCTCAGTATGCTGAAAACATCTTGCTGAAGATCACCTCATACCTGACCTCGGTCCATCAGCACGAGAACCTCTTCACCTTTGAGGGCACACACAGTCTGTCTAATGTGGTGCGGCTGACAGAGGACGGTCTGGAACTGGGCACGTACCAGCGTCTGCAGCAGAGGCTCTCTCAACACGTGAGGCTGGTAAAGAAACGCCTTGGATGCAAAGTGGATCTGGCCCGGGACCTGGCCTACCTAAAGCTCATCAGCTTCCTTGTGCCTTTTTTCATCGCCCTGAGGAAGAAGATGAGGATTCCAGACCTGTCTCAAATGGTCCTGCCTATTTCAGGTCTGTACCTGAGTTTACATAGTGTCCTTAAAAAAAGCTAGTATCTATCTGTCTGTCTGTCTGTCTGTCTGTCTGTCTGTCTGTCTGTCTGTCTTTCTGGCTAGCTGTCTGTCTGGCTGTCTGTCTGGCTTTTTATCTGTCTTTATGTCTGTCTGTTTGAATGTCTGTCTAAATGTCTGTACATTCGCCAGTCCCTCCATTCGTCCATCTGTCTGTCTGTCTGTCTGTCTGTCTGTCTGTCTGTCTGTCTGTCTGTCTGTCTGTCTGCCCGCCCGCCCGCCCGCCCGCCCGCCCGCCCGTCCGTCTGTCTGTCTGCAGCAGGAATCTGTAAACTAGACCAATCGTTACTTCCTGTTCTGTAGAAAGCAACCCATCTGGTAATATACTATTAACAGGGCTCTGTGTTCCTTTTTATTCCGACAGGTGACACGCTGAAAACCGAGCGAGAGCTACCACCTCTTCTCCTTGGACAAAGATTTTCCTGTAAGCACTTTCCGTTCAAGCCGAACAAGCATTTTCATCTTCACGGTGAGATCGAGGTTGATGTAGGCACTCCTGAGCTGAAAGACATCACTGAGGGCATGAGGGTGAGGATGAGTCCAGAAGGTCTGAATGCACACTACATGATTTCATCCATGATGTCCCAGTCGCAGACTACATCGGAATAACAAACCGCAATGCTCTGCAAAAAAGTCCCTACTACACAATCTTCTCTGTCTGTGAGCTCTTTCTTAGACTACGCTAATATTTCCATATTTGCTGTTATAATATCCTCCACTCTTCTGGAAAGATGTTCCACTAGATTTTGGAGTGTTCCTGTGCTTAATAGGTGTTCAGTAGGGTTGTAGCTTTATAGCAGAAGATCGTCTACATTTTCCAAACCATGTAAAGTATATCTCCATGGAGCAGGTTTGGATCTCCTAGTTCATCCAGAGGCATCCTATACAATTGATCTGGATGATTTGCACATTTTTTCATTTCAGCGATGCCTTTCAGATGAAAGCTGATCTCAGATCAAACTTCTGGTTGCTCTTTTAAAGATGGTGTCGATTCTTCAGAAAAATGCAAATTTATAAACTAGTTGTTTAAGGGGAAAAAATCCATCATTTCTGGTTTGCTGAAACATGTTTGGGTCTCCTAGTTGAAGTAAAGGAAAATTTTCATGCTACCACATCATAAAATGTCCTATGCACTTGTGTGCCTCAACGTTGTGGTAACAGTTTGAGAAAGAACCACATATGGCTTGAAAAGGCAGGTGTCACAGGCCAAGTATTTCTGTCCACATATTGTACAACAAGCAATTAACACCTGTTTAAAAAAAATTTAATATGATGTTTTCTTGTCCAGGCTGCTTTCATAACTCTGCAAAACCACGGAGTAGGCTATTTAAATGACCTGCTTCGGCAAGACCCCACCTACAAGGAGAACTTTCCTATCCCCGTCAGTGAGATCGATGGAAAATGGTAGTACAAGGACAAGCTTGTTATTCATACCCATGTTTCATTTGTGTGACGTGTCACCCCATACTGTAATTATTTCTCCACTGTTCTGCAGCTATAGTGTGATCTCTATTGCACTGGCATCCTTCTATCCACAACCTAACACCGTGCAGTGGTGGGAAGCCATGAACAAGGCCATCAAACTTGCACAGGAACAGAGACTGCCGCTAACCGACTTTCAGCTTCATGAGCAATTTAAGAAAACGTTTGGTTACGACAAAGCCATACAGTGCAAGGTAACGTGAAATAATTCGTAAATCTATGGGCTGTAGTCAACGCTGGTGATGGAAGAGTCAAAGTTACGTTAGTATTTGCATGGCAGACGTTAAGCAACTTTAAGGTCCAGGGCTTGAGGTCAAGTTTCTGCACTTGGAAATTAGATTATAGGGTATATAAGTAGGAGAATGCTGAGGATGGAGCTAGGACGGAGGAAAAGAGGAAGACCAAAGAGGAGGTTTATGGATGTGGTGAGGAAAGACATGCAGGTAGTTAAGTTGAAAGAGGCAGATGTAGAGGACAGGGGGGTATGGAGACAGATGATCCGCTGTGGAGACTCCTAGTGGGAGAAGCCGAAAGGAGAAGAAGACTTGAGTGAAGTTTATACCTCTGAGATTTACCTACAAGGTGGTATTAAAAAGTTTCGAGACTAGCATGCCACAGATCCAGTCGCTTTCAGCGAATGTCCACCCTCAGATGCCTTAAAACCTGCCAGTCGTGGTTTTTTGGTCGTGGAGATGATGGGCTCTTCCAATGTGAAGACTGTTGCTTCATCTCAGGGTTGCACCCGTACACCCAAGTTTCCTCAACCTTAACGATCCTTGTCCCGAGAGACGGGTCATTCCTTCATAGGACGAAGTTCTTGGTAGACTTCGATGCGTGTTCCTCCTGCACGGCGCATGTTTATATCACACGTGAGGATTGCCTGGACTGTTCTGCATGGCATACCGACAATGACAGCAATGTTGTGTTTTTGTTCTCCAACGATCATCATGCACAAGTTGCCGAATGGTTTCGACATTTCCGGGGGTTGAGCTCGTTGAAGGTCTTCCTGATCTGTCATCGTTTTCCAGTGATGTTCTACTGCTCTTGAAGCACGAGTGCCAATCAAAACACCTTAAATGACTCGTTGCAGTTTTGCGGTAATCTTGCTGAATCATGTCAAACGTCTGTCGAAGATTTGCCCTGTTTCATGCTCTTCGCTCTTTGTTCTAACTTGCTGCCCATGTGAAATCACAGGCATGTTAATGCACGTGGTCAACACAGCACCAGTTGCACAGCTCCCGAGGCCTTGTGCTTCCATCTGTTGGTGTGTTACAAAACTCGTCTCGAAACCTTTTGATACCATCTTCATATTATCCTGTGATAGAAATTGAAGACAGTGGTTTAAATGAACAAAATAGCTTCCACATATTATTCAGCCTATAAAATAGCACTTGATACCGCATATTGTATAATTTCCTTTTTTGTTAAAACATAATGTAGCTTATAAATCTGAAATATTTGTGCCATGTAAATTATATAAGCCTGAAGACAAGCGACAATATTCATCTCCTATTATTGCAAAGGAGTTTTCAGAACAAATGCCACTGTAATTTCTCTAGATGTCGCCGCACAGTATTGTGGTTGGAGCTTAAGTTTGTTTTGCCCACAGAACGTACTGTTTGGACTGCGTGCAGCTGCAGAGCGAGGCCTCTCTGCCGTTTTTCACACCCTGAGCAGTAAAACCCCCCCTGGCCACCTGGGGGCGCTGGACGAACAAGGATACTCTTTAGTCCACCATGCTGCCATGTATAACCAGCCGCACATCATCTACCAGTTGGCTGCTGCCGGAATTAACCTTAACCAGACATGCGTCGGGAGGTCCATCTGCTCCAGTACATTCACCCACATACACCAGTGCATAAAAAGGGTCAAATCAGAATCAGGAATTTCATGTGGTCTTCTACTGTTGTAGCCCACCTAGATCACGAATTTAGTGCATGTGGGGATGCTTTTCTGCTCACCACGATTGCAAAGAATGGTTATATAGGTTACTATTGCTTTCGTGCCAGCTTGAAACAATGACCAGTGAGTGTAGAGTCTACACAGCCAAAATTCCTTTTAGGGAAGTGGTAGATCAGTGGTTATGGCCCTGGATTACTGATTGGAATATTGGGGGTTCAAGCCCTGGTATCACCAAGCTGCCACTCTTGGGCCTGTAAACAAGGTTCTTAACCCGCTCCAGGGGCACTGTGTCATGGCGATACGACCCCATGATTCCTGGGGCATGAGAAAAAAAAAGAATTTCATTGTGCTATAATATGTACATAAGATGAATAAAGGCTCTTCTATGCCTATACTTCTGAAACACTACCTTTGATTTCACTGTTACAGCATAAATGATACGAGCAATTTACAATTATCTCATTTATAAAACTGAGAGTTTAAGAGCCTTGCTCAAGGGTCCAGCAGTGGCAACTTAGTGGTGCTGCGATTGGAACTCATGACCTTCCAAGCAGACATCCAGCATCTTAACCACTGAACTTGTTGTTCGAACGTGACCCTTTGAAAGGTAAATAAGGTGCTTTGTACTTTACAGTACATTGAAGTCCAGAGAGCGCAAAATCTTACTCAAAGGGCACAAGAGCGGCAGCTTGGCAATACCGGGCCTTGAGCTCCTGAGCTTCCGATTAGAAACCCAAAGCCACCCCCTCTCTTGGCATTGCCTTGCCTTTCTTTGCTTGTGTATTGCATTTTGAGGTTAGTCTTTTCACTATGTTTTTAGGTCAGGGTGACACAGTGAAACGCTTACATCACTTGAGAGAAAGTCAAACCTGTCTGTCTATAAACTAATTTCCTTTTGCGTCCTCTGCATTTCTGTCAGGACTCACGCCGCTCCACCTGGCCGCTCAGTGCGGCTCTCTCGAGGCGCTTAACTGTCTGATCGCTCTGCGAGCCGACTGCACACTCGTGGACAGGAGAGGCTGGCTGGCTGTACACTTCTCAGCCTTTTATGGACAGGTCTCCTGTCTCCGGGCCCTGTGCAGAAAAGATCCCAGCTTGCTGGATGGATACACGTCTGCAGAGTAAGTTGTAAGGTTCAGTATACCATATGCATCTGTGTTAAGTGTTCAGGGGGACTCACAACCAAATTGGTGTGTTGTAGGTATTGTGGCACGCCCCTCTTACTCTCAGCCATGTCAGGATCTCTTGAGGCACTGGACTACCTGCTGTCCAATGGGGCAAACTGGAGAACGACAGACAGCGAGGGCAATAACGTGGTCCAGCTGGCAGCTCTTTACTTTCACACTGACATCCTCAGGCGCCTCATTCAGCTGAATCTAGATGACCTTCCTGTGTGGAGGATTCTTGTTGGTATGCTACCTTCCTGCTTCCTTTCATTATTTAAAAAAAAAAATTAGCATTTACCTGTTTGCACATTAAGGCGGCAGTCAGTGATTTTTCAGAGCTCATTTATTGACATGAACAATTTCGACAAAGGTTGGAATATTCAA
Organism: Silurus meridionalis; assembly: GCF_014805685.1. Taxonomy (NCBI): domain Eukaryota; kingdom Metazoa; phylum Chordata; class Actinopteri; order Siluriformes; family Siluridae; genus Silurus; species Silurus meridionalis. Next base: position 2,904,953 of record NC_060886.1, read on the forward strand.
ACTACTTAAGGTTTCCTACCTCAGGACTATGGCCAACTTGTCATTTTTCTGAGGTGTAGATTTAACAGCTCGTTTTTTTATGGTTAGCGCAGCTCTTTAGAGCATAGTATTAATAATGCTAATGTTGCATGCTTGGTCTCTGAATTTTAAAAGCATGTATTTTGACGAGCTCAAACCAGAGACAACTTTTTGCCAAAAGTTGCTCATCCGCACTGAAACTTCCGAAAACGGTATGTCTCTGTACTGCACATGAGCAAAACGTAAGACACGTCGACCTGCGTCATTTATACCTGCCATTTATTTACTTTCCAGCTCTTAAAATGTTGCCGCAATGACTAAAAATACATCATCATTTTCATGAGCCTTCATTTTCACAGTCGCTGTCTCAGTGTGGACAAGGCAAAGAAAAGAAGGAAAAATAAGTTTTCAATCCAATAAGGTCCTTTAAATAGTGTCATTGGGCATGCCTGTGCTTAATCAATAAGAGCAGTGGTCCACAACCCCCAGGCCACGGACCAGCACCGGTCTGTAGGTCAATTGGTACCGGGCCGCACAGAAAGAATACATAACTTACATTATTTCTGTTTTATTTATGATCTGATTCTGAACGATGTTTTATTTTGGAAAATGACCGGATTCTCTCCTCCACATTTGTCTCAGATAATATGTATTAGTATTACTTTATTTATTAATCTTTATTTATGACATCTGCGTGTGTTCTTTGTGACTTCAGAGATGTTACAGAGCAAAGAGAACAAGAGGTTAGAGATGGCTGTCAGATGCATCGAGGCTCTCTGTGTGAACGCTGACCCCTTCTGGAAGGAGATCATGGATTCAGGTTGGTTCTCAGGACAGTTTTGAGTGTTTTTTCCTCTGTGTATATTAGAAGCAATTCACATGCGATTACATGAATTGTTAAAGAATGGCCCATCATGTTTTTTTTTTTTAAACTGGTTATAGTTACATTTAATCTTCCAAAGAAAAGTCTCATCTGTTGGAAAACTTAACCACTGATCCTCCACTAGAGGTGGTAGTTCAGTGGTTAAGACATTTGCCTTTGGATCAGAAGGTCATGAGCTCAAATCCCAACTTCTTAGTATTAAGTCGCTGTGCCAAATGCCATAAATGTACTAATCGTTACCATGGAAAAGATAATGTATTAAAAAAAAATCAGTGACTTAGTACTTTTTAGCTGCAATACTGTCAGAGCAGCTGTTACAAAAAAAAACTTCTGACCAATGAGAATCGAGAACTCGGGAGAACTCGGGAGCACTGTACTCTATGTACAGTAACAGTGTGTAACAGTGCCGAGTGTGTACATGTAATGTATGTATTGCTGCAGGTGGGATCCCAGTATTAATGGACATTTTGCTCAACGAGAGGCCGTTGTTCCAGCGCATGGCAGCGGCCGTTTTGTGTCACATGACAAAGAACCTTCCGGTTTGTGAGGAGCTGGTGCGCTTTGGTGGCGTCCAGGTGCTTATCAAACACCTCAGCAACCACGATCCAGAACTTCAGTCGCGCTGCACCGTTATCCTGACAGACCTGGCTGGTCACAGCGGGACGTATCAGACTCAAATCTCTGAGCTTGTGAGTGTACAACGATCTCTGGGATCAATTATTCATCGAATAACATTACCTTTTAAAGCCAAGCACATCTATATATATATTTCTATATAAATAAGATAACAAAATCTGCTGCTCAATGGGCTATAATTCCTTTTAGCATACTATATGCTTTTCTGTAATTATAGTCATCTGTGTTATGTTGTTCAAGGAAAATAATCAGTAACAGTTTGATATAATGATGTGGAGCTACTGTTTAAACCCTGACGTCTATCATTCTGCTACATCAGCAACTCCGAACGTGTTATATAACTCGTATAATAGAACCGTTTTCCAGTTACGCCAATGTTACTTCTTGTTAGCACTTACCTCAAACCAGCTGTCTATGGTTCCTTCACTTATAGTCAGAGGACAAAAATAACTTCACAGCCTGTCACTGAAACTGATGAGTAGAACGTGATATCTGCTGAAAACCCACAACACGCATACTGTTCGGATTGATTGTTTCATGAAAAGCTTCGAGTTCGAGTTGAGGTCAGGTTCAGTTTGTAAATAAATATAAAATATACGGGATATTAATATATATATATATATATATTTTAAGTAACGCAGCTTTAAATAACGCTAAAATTGAAAAAACAATAGAACCAAAGCAGCTTAATTAAAGCTAAAGCTCAATAAATTCATATTGACATAAACAAACTTTTTGTTCAGACCCAGACCTAAAATTCAGACGATACAATACAATACATACAATTCAATACGATACCATATTATATCGATATTATGTATGATATTAAGCAGAGGATACAATACAATATATACAATGTGGTATGATGCAATATGATATAATCCTGTACCATACATATACAATATGAACGATACGATACGTACAATGTGATATGATATGATACGATACAATACAATACGAATTATACAATACATAAGATACATACAATATGGACGGTAGGAAATTATAAGATACATACAATATGATATGTACAATTCTCAGATTCCAGTACAATATACAACCACGTGTCATCAGATATATTGAAAAACTACATGCGGAATAATACGTATGAACATTTACTGTATCACAGTGAAATGACTGTCTGCTTTTCTACTGTATGTGAAATGTGTTTTTATGTGTTTGTGTGCTCTATGAGGATGGGGTTGCCCCTGTGGTTCAGCTGCTGACCTCTGACCTCCAGGACGTGCTGCTGAATGCTGTCAGGTGTATCCGGGTGCTTTGTGTTGCTTGTCCGCAAAACCAGACCATGATGGCAAATTGTGGAGCCATCCAACAGCTGGTGGATTTACTCACCGTGAACTCTGGTACATTAATCAGGAAAAGAAAAAAGTTACCATGGCAACACTCAGTAATGACACCTTATATATGTGTAGATAGATGGATGGATGGATGGGATGATGGATGGATGGATGGATGGATGGATGGATGGATGGATGGATGGATGGATGGGAGGATGGATGGATGGATGGATGGATGGATGGATGGATAGATGGATGATGAATTGAACTGAACTGTTTTGGTAGATGGGTTTCGGTAATGCAATCCTTTTTACCTGCGGAACATAGTTACAATCTGAGTTCCCTCAGGAACATATTAATTGCAGGACCACAAGTTTTTTTTTTAGTCTCCGCCTTGCACTTTCAGCGCACTGTCACTTTTATTTTTATTATTAAATTTGAAAACATACACAACAATGCTAAGGGTAAAAAAATAAAAATAAAAATAAAAGAAACTAGAGTTAGCACAGTGTCACTGTGGCTGCTCGCTCTGTACCGGAAATACGATTTGTAGTGCGTAATAAAACTACAATTTAGTCTTACGCATGCCACTTCCTTCTATTGCCAACGATTTGCGACAATTCCGCATATCGAGGGAGTGAATAAATTAATGTAGGATATAAAGAATGAAGACATTTGTTAAAGTATGCTGAAATAAGTAGAACAGTTAAATAGATCACATCTTTAGAAAATTAAATTTTATCCTATAAATAGATTAAAAAAAACTTATCTTAGACAAATCTCTGTGGTATAAGGGGAATCGAATACTTTGGTTTTATAGGACAATCATAATCGCATAATTTTCTATAATCTCATGCCCCAAAGTGCTTTAAATGGTGGCTGGGCCCTTGATCAAGGCCCTTAACTGCCAAGTGCTCACTTGTAAGGTGCTCTGGATTATGGGAAGTGGAAAGTGGTAGCCCCGTGAATAGGATGTTGGACTTCTGCTCGGAAGGTTGTGAGTTCAAATCCCAGCACCACCAAGCTGGCACTGCCGGGCCCTTGAGCAAGGCCCTTAACCCTAAACCAATCACTTGTATAAATTACATAATTGTAACACATTTTGTATAAGAGCCAAAATGACAAATGTAAAATGGTATCTTTCGAATTTTATAAATGTATGTGTGTGCATGTGTGTGTGTGCGTGTGTGTGTGGGGAACAGATCTACTTCAAGGAGAAGTGTGTCTGGCTCTGGCTGAGCTGGCCCACGGCCACAGGGAGAACCAAGACCTGATTTGTGGTGCCTCTGCCGTGACCTATGTGGTGCAGATCCTGAGCTCTAGAAAAATCTCGCTCCAGGTGAAAGCTGCCAAAGCGCTAGAAGCCATAGTGCACCAAAACCCTGCCATACAGGAACAATTCCTTAACAAATCTACCACCAGGCATCTTCTACACCTCCTAAAGGTAACACAATTAATCTTCAGATTTGGATCAAATTGCTCTCTGGTTGAATAGTCACCAGATTAGTCCTAGACTCTAAACCATTCATTTCATTTATATGAGGTTTCTACACACTTGGAATAATTATAAGTCTGGTTCCATCTATAGTTCTGGCAATGCAGATAAATGGTAAGCCTTTTGTAAGAATCGTGTTGCTGTTCTGGTGCAACAGGTTTTCGATCAGAAGGTGAGGGAACAGGGTGCGACGGCTCTCTGGGCCTTAGCGGGACGAACCCGGAAGCAGCAGAAGCACATAGCCGAGCTCATCAGCTACCGTTTCATCCTGGATCTGCTCCTGTCTACGTCGGATAAAATGCAATACGTAGGTAAGGCTGCGGGGACCGGGACCGGACAGAGCTTAGCTCGTTACAGTGTGTACTATTCCAAAACCAGCATCTGGGGTCCCTCGTAAATTTTAACTAAAACCTTCCCAGTGAAGCTGTCATCCTGTATGATCTCATGAGGTTAACAAAACTGAGTGCCAAGTGCTGTAAAAAAAAATAAAAAAATAAAAAAAAGCACTCGACGACACGCCGATGACAGGTCCTGGATAAACCGTGCCGAACATTGATAGACGTGTGTTTGGCCCGAACGTTCCTCCTGCTACTGTGAGAAGGGTCACGTCCGGCGGGAAAGCCAGCAACACTTCCTGCCTCGAGATGCTCTTCTGTCTGTTAGACTCATAAGGCGTGCAGGAGCGCACTCAGGAATACTTGACCCCCGTCGGGATTCCGCTCCTCGGCTCGCTTTACACTGCTCTTTTTCTCTGCTCTTGTTTTTGCCATCAGTGTCCATTACTTACATGACACGGTCACCGGGAGTTCTCATACTACCAGGTTTAAACACTTCCTCCTGTCTGGCTCTGGAGTGTGACAGGTCTGTTTAAAAGCTCCCGTCTAGCAACTCCCTTCGGACGATTTGCAGCCAGAGTTGTTCTCGCATTCGATCTATAAAATGCAGCATGTGGAAAAGGTCACCCGGACCTTATTATTTTTCCGACCTGTCTGCTTCTATGATTTGCAGGATGCCAGGCGGTGATAGCGCTTAGCCGAGACTGCCACGCCCACCAGTACGGACTGTGTAAGGAGAACGGCGTGCCACCATTGGTTCGGTTGCTGCGTGGATCCCGGACTACCGAGAGAACGCTGCTTGCCGTAATCGCCGCGCTTGGGACCTTGTGCATCGGTAACGGTCTTCCCATCCTACAGCAAAACGATTTGTGTACAAACATTCATATTATAGAGGGTTCTCTCTGATTACAGGTGTGGCACAGAAGAACAACAAAAACAGCCAAAATGTGATCTATGAGGAAAAAGCTATTCCGACCTTGTTAGAGCTTCTCCGAAACCACAAATCTCTCCAGGTCAAGGTACATAATGAGACTGTTACCACACTGTTAGCAAAAATGATTCAAAGCACATCCTGGGGTCTTTTATTTTCTCCTCAGCCACATGTTGTCACACACTATTGTCTATTTAGAGCTACATTTCACTTATGCTATAGCAGCACTAAAGAGTAGGAATGGAGATTCAGCAAATCGCAAGTTAACGATGTGATGCATTGATTTAGAAAAGTGTCCATTGGATACAAGTTGGCATTTGTATGTGTAACATATGCATCTGTAAAAGAAACGGTTTATTTCAATAGAATTATTAGTAGATGCACTATACTTTTGTTGAGTAACCAATAATTTGTGACCGATATTTGATATGTAGATTGTTTTCTCCTCGCTAAACTGAGCGCGTTCTCTCAGCCCGGAGCTCGGAGACCGAGGCGTGTCCTGAGAGTCACATAGAATACAGATTAACCAGTGGCGGCTACTGGTCTGTCAGAGAGGGGAAGCTCATTTTCGGCCTACATCATAAAATTGTCTATTTATTTAAAAGTAAATTCTGCCCTACGTTCCTTTTCAAGAAAATGGTCTGTGACCCTGTCGTACCAACTAGGAGTCTTTTCAAGTGACTTGACCAGTGTCCTCTCAATGGCCAGCAGAGCTAGGCTGCTTAAACGGCCTTGGCCCATTGTGTTTCGGGTGTAGGACTTGAGTCGCTTTAAACAGGAGAAGCTCCTTTCTACACCTGCAGATGTAGCTCCAATTGTTGCCACTAATGAGAACAGTTTGTAAAGCTGAGGCATTGCACTGTCCAACTCCATGTCTTTAAGGAACACCAAGTAATCACACAGCTTTCCCCTGTTACCCTGCAAGTCCTGATCTGAATACAGGACTTGAAGTTCTGACCTCAGTCTTCCTGAATCAAAGTGATGGCCATGAATGAAGGAATGAATGAATGAATGAATGAACGATCTAAAAAAAAAATATTAAACTCTGTAAAACTGAAACAAGGAATGTGGTGTATAATTGTGTGAAATGTATGATGAAAATCAAGCAATTTCGCCAAGCAAATATCAAAGAAATAGGTTGCAGCAGTTTTTATTTCGACTGAACTTGAGAAATCCGCGATGGGACTGAGCGCGAATAGCTTCAGTGATTCCTTATAGTACAGAATCGCTGTCAGTCAAAAGGAGATGCAGTCTTTCGACAGACCCTCCAATCATCACGCAGAAGCTCGGAGTCCGGGCCAGCCCACTCCCATTCACCCCAGAGACGCTGAGCGTCCATGGGCGGGACATAATCGCAGCGTTTATCCAATGACCGTCTAGTTTCGAAGCGCTGAAAAAAACCGTTCAAAGCAGCCCCATTGAAGTCAATGGACGCTGGGCTTCAATAGGGAAATGCACTGTGACGCTGCGGGAATGTATGAGAAGGAAATCGAGTCAGCCGACCTGCTATATGTAACTGATTCTGAACGAACTCGTCTTTGAGATGAACGTTTTCTAACGCATTTTTAGTCAATAAAATGTTAATACAATAGTACATATTTGACCATTAATTTTGTGACATTATAAGGGAAGCCGAGCTTCCCTTGCAGTCTTAAAGAAATTGCCTCTGAGATTAACATGGCAGAGGTAGAGCTGTAACTTCCTATAGACAGAACAGGAAAAGATCATCTGGCTTTATTTAATCTTTTTTTTTTTTTTTAAAAGGGCCATGCGTTAGAAGTCAAAAGGCACTTAAGTAAATTGATGATTTGCCGTCTGTCTGAACCGAAGAAATAAAGCTAACTATTGGTATCATATCAAATTGCAGAGCATCATATTTGTTTCCAATCCAATTATTAAATCGAATGAAACTCATATCACACTGCATCACAATAGGGGTGAATTGTATCGCATGGGAAACTGCTTCATGTGTATCTCTAATGTATATATGGAGACTCCTTTCATGAGTGGGGTATAACGTTACAGACAGTGTATCAATGAAGATGTTTTTGGTCTTATATGGACTGTCTGATCTACAAATCCATGTGTTTGTTATTATCACAGAATGTATACATTAGAGCTAAAAATCAGTAAATAAAATCATCTCAAGCTTATGATCAGGCCTGTTTTATAAACGTCACGTTCTTGTGCACCACTACAGGTCCAGGTCTCTCAGACTCTCGCTTGCATCTTGATGGGCAACCAGCAGCTCCAGACGGTCTTTTGGGAGCAGGAAGACTTCTCCTACGACATCATTCAGGAGCTGCTACAAGCTGAAGACAGAGTAACGTGCACTTTTATTACAGCTCACCGTACATTTCATTCCCTAGTTAGTGATATTTATTTATCATATAGACCATGTTCACTGAGGATTCTGATTGCATGGAAGGAAGATCATTTTAATAAAATTGTATTTCTATAGCGATTTTCACAATGGACATTGTCTCAATGCAGCTTTACAGAAGATAGGAATTATCAAAGAAAAAGTTCACTTATATTTAAATTGATGTGTATTTATCCCCGATGAGCAAACCTGGGGGCGACTGTGGAAAGGAGAAACTCCCTTAGATGGTATAAGGAAGAACCTTGAAAGGAACCAGACTCAAAAGGGGAATCCATCCTCGTCTGGGTGACACCAAGGGTGTGATTATAAATCATTAAAAAAACATTACAAACATCATAAGTGTGTGATTATAAGTAATGTTTTTTTCTACAGTGGGTTGGAATTGTAGAACCAAGAGCTCCTCGGCATCTTACAACTTTGCTCAACATCTGAGATTATTACAGATTCAACACCAAATCCTCCATGCCAGAGCCTTTAAATGTTCAATGATGGAAAAATTTTCGAAATCCTAATTAAGTGGGATGCAACTAGCACTGGTACGTCTCTATTTGGCTCAGGATCCTCACGAGGTCTGAAATCTCCATGAGGTGGAACACAACTGAAGCTGGCCCAATCTGTGGAGGCCTCGGGATGAGTAGAAAAGGAGAAGCAGTGAAGAGGAATGAGCTTAGCTGCTGTTGATAATATTAACATGATGATGTGCATTTGATCCGATGGACTGATGAACGAACGCGCTGATTATAAAAACCTGAAGCCATAGTAACATCTAGTTTCCTAATGACCTTACTGAGCTCCATTGAAGATTTTCTCAAATGTGGTGTAACTTATATATTCAGCAATTTAGAGTAATGGGGTTTGAAGATGAGTTTGATAAACTGGAGAAGAAAAGTGAAAGTGAAAAACGTGAAATAAAACAAAAAGGGCACCAGGATTGAACTATAACAGCTTCATTATTCGTAAATATGTTCTCTTTTTCTTTCTAAAACCTGTCTACCAAAAATAAGCGTAATCTGGTTCCCCCTGGTTGCGCCCAATGCACTAACATCATCTAACACCTCCCACTTATCATTAACATGCACCATTTCCTTTACACTTCAGTTCGGATTTGTATCTGATCAGATTCCGAATGTTTCCTCAGAGCATCCGTCTGGAAGCAGGCCACGCCCTGGCGCTGTTTGCATACAACAATCCGAAGCAGCAAGCGGTTATTAAGAAAAAGGGAGGCGTTCCAGTCCAAACATTCGAGACCTTTTTGTTTTCAAATGATGAAACCGAAAGGGCCAAAGCTGCATTTCAGGTTTTCCAGAGATCCATAAAGTTTCTCTATAACTATCAATCATTACTTTTACATTAATCATTCCTGCTATAATGAATCGTAACTTCTTATGTTTCCGTACAGATTATTGTGCTAGGTAATGTGATCACTGGCTCTGACCAAGTGACCCTGACTGCAAGGGGAGTCACAATCCTAGTAAAATTACTGCAATCGGATAAAAACTCTTCAGTGATCGTTACAGGTGAGCCCAAAACCCTTCTTTGAGCTAAAATACTACAGACAGTTTTCTCATATAATATTGTTTTATGTGATTCTAGCTCAGTTTTTAGCCAGCCTGGCCCACACCCGAGCAGGTATCCCGGATGGCATTGTGACTATGGGAGCGATAGAGCACCTCTCCAACCACCTGTACTCCAAAGACGAGGAGGTACACCAGTAAAACAAATCTAATCAAATCACATCTTTTTGTGCCTTGTCCGTGTTTGTTATTCACGCCGAGCTTCATCTTCGCCCAGGTACGCACGGCCTGCGCTAACGCCCTCGGTTACCTGAGCTTCAATCAGTTCGCACATCGCCTCCTGCTGGTGGAATGCAGGAAAAATCCACAGACGTACAAAACGCTGAGGGAGCATTTATCCGAGGATGCCAAAATATGCCGCAAGTTCACAAATGAGTTCAGTAGACAGAGGAAAGTGGGGCTTCCGTCACTCGAATATCGCACCAGAGAGGTAGATTTTTATCAGAATTTGAACAAATTTAGATGGACTTAATTGAATTAAGTGGTAGCTCATTGCTTAAGATGTTTGACTTCTGATCGAAAGGCCATAAGTTTAAATCCATGCTAAGCTCCTGCTCCTGGGACCCCGAATCAAGGCCCTTAACCCTCATGTGTATAAGGTCATCTGCCACATCTTAGATGTGCCTCAACCTGTAATGGGGTTACAGTTACCACTATGACGTGGATGGATTTCCATAATAAAAACAGCATGTTCTGAAGTGTTTTATTCATCTTTCAGATGTTTTAATCAATGAGATATCACCAAGCCATATTTACTTCCTGTCCTCTCATATAAGCGGTGGACGAAGTACACAAACAATCTACTTACGTTAAAGTAGAGATGCACTCAGTAAAACATAACTCTAAAAATGCTCCCTTTAAACTCTCACTTAAGTAAAAGTACAAAAGTTTTTGCCTTCAAATGTACTGAAGTATGATTTATTGTGGCTTTAATGTTCCTCTTATAATTTTTTTCAGAAGATTCTTTACTTAATCACCTCAGTTTATGTGTAAAGACTCAAATGTGACTCTCAGCACACTAATCTATTAATAGAATGATATTAATGACTCAAACACTGATTGATTTCTAATTCAATGATCATGAACCCAAAAACTTCTTTTCAAATACTTAAAAAAAAAAAAATCCCATAAATGAGGTCACGTGTGTTGTGGTGAGTTCGAGTCTGGAATTTCTTCATCATTTATTCCTCTCTAAATGTTCTACTTGATGTTGATCTGATGGTGAACTGTTTGTTGGTGATCAGTAGATACACCGAGCGCCGATCAGAACACGTGTAAAACAGAGCGTGCGCTCGATCCTGATTGGTGACTCGCTGCGTGTTTCACCAGTTACGTTTTTATCCTCGTAAATAAAAAGAAACGACTGATTTCACAAAATGTAGTTGAGTAAAAAAGTCAAATATTTGACTTTAAAATGTAGTAAAGTTACAGTTATGTGAAGTTACAGATATGCGGAAAAAGCTACAACAGGAGTACATCCTTAAACTCCACCCCTGTCTCATATCTCCTTCCAGGTGCACCAAACAAAAGAAGACCTCGCACAGCTCTGACAGAACCCACCCTGCCCTGGAGCTGAATCGGCCCGCCAAGCTGTGATTCGTCCGATCCGTGCCTGGAAACGCAGAGCCTCAATCCTGACAGGGGTTCAGAAGATCGACATGCCAAACCAGAGCTACTCTTATTACCACAATAAATACACAGAAATAATACCCAAAGACATATTTCAGCACATGTATCCATTTTATTATTTTCAAACCCTTTCATTACATTATTCAATACGATATTTATCAATTTATCTTAAGTTTTAACACCGGAAGCTTGATGGAAGCATCTCTGACGTCTGTAGAGATATCTCTGCCCAGTGGAGCTCTGCCAGGAAACCATACGGATGAGTGAATAAAAATACGATGCATATGAATAGAATTATAATAATGTTACCTGGACCCACTTTGGCTCATAGGTGACCTCCTGAGTGTGGGACACGATCCCTTTACCCTCCCTCAGTCTCTCCACACCGTTCCTGAAGACAGCAGCACAGGATTTAAGGTGCCGTTTGTCGTTTTTTTATGAGTTCCTGGAGCGTTTTTATTCCTTTTATACCACATCGACTTGTGGTTATGGGTTATTATTGATTAAAGAACAATGAAAAGAACTTCCTGAGGTTTTTCCCCATTTAAAGTCGGAGATCAGAAGTTTTTCATGGAAAGGCGTCTGAATTTCTTTCAGTGCACTAATCCAAGAATGTTACATATGGCTGCTTTAAAGCGATACGATTCGGAAGATTTACCATGCGATCATCACGCCGTTATCTGTACAGAATTCAGCCGGAGGACAGAGCAACCGCAATCCCGTGGCGTCAGTGACGATCCTCAGCGTCTCTCGTATGTATTCGTTGCTTGCTACTCCTCCAGATACGACCTGCAGAAAGAGCGAGAGTCGGAGTCGATTTAAAAAGCAGAATGCAGCGCGGTGAACTTACCAGATTCGGGTTGTTCTGTGGTAAAAGGTCTCGGGTTTTGCAGAATAAAATGGCCCTGTGGGTGCGCTTGGCAATGTGCGATGCGACGGTGTGCTGCGCCGCTGCAGCGATGTCCTGCACACAGGATAATAACTGACCCGGCTCAACACCTGCCAGGAAACATCCATTATAAATCAGGATTAAACCCACTCTGTGCTCTGACCCAGGGCTGGTTGATATGACACCAAATATCATATTGTAATACTTTTCTACCAAATTGCGTTCAAACTAAATACTAGTAAAATAGGCAAATGGTAGTTTCCTTCAACGCCTATTAAGTAAACCAACCCAGTCAAAGGCATCTGTTTTGGTACCATATAATTATCTAATGGTTAAAAATGTAAAAAAACATCACCGTACCAAGGATAACTAAATAAAGTGTATTGCCAAATAATGTATCACGAGATCTGCGTTATAACGATACATCGCTCCACCCTTACAAATCCTAACTAATTTGCAAATAAATGATTTACCCTCCTGCTTTTCTTTCTTGTGGATCGCCATGGTCACTTGGTTGCGAACGCCGGCGAAGGAGAAGTTGCAGTCGTAGTTCTGCCCCATCGGCGGTTTAAACCGGAACTGCAGCCGGTCTCCTTCTTTCGCCAGCAGCTCGATGGCTTGTCCACCGCTTAAACCACGACACCTCGGGTGCTTGACGAGAGACAGACGTCTCGCCACCTGTATGATCAGAGCGCGATTCGTTAACAATGGCTCACACCACCAGTATCCCGAATGGTTTGGTATCTCCTCTACCTTGTCCAGAGTGTCTCCTGGAGCCTCATCCAGCGTTCGTCCTAACAGTAAGAAATCGTCGACGCCTCTCGCCAGTGCCAGAAGAGAATGACCTCCAGACACGAGCAGCACCAGGAATGGGAACTCGACGTTCTGGAGCATCCTGATGGTCAGAGCGTGGGCCTCCATGTGATGGATAGGGATGAAAGGTTTCTCGTGTTGTCTTACGAAGCTCAGGCTGAAGCGCAAGCCCACACCGAGGCTCAGAGCCAGACCCGGTTTGACCGTCGTGGCCACGGCATCAAGTTCTCTTGGCGTGACGCCGCTCCTGTCCAGTGCCTCCTGCACGACTCGGCCGATGTTCTCTTCGTGGAGACGCTGGGCGACGGGCGGGACTATACCTCCTGTTCTGTTGGAGGAAAAACATCAACACTTAGTATATCCATCAAGAAAAATGCTTAAAAGCACCATCTGGGTTTGAAACATCACATAAGACTCGATCCCAGAGGTCTACTGAGAAGATCAGAACAACACTGGATTTTCGTTCTGTGTCTAGAACAATTGCTTTTATCCAGAGTTGAGTTCATTTATCACCATGATCTTGTATCATTGATGGACTCACACTGCTACATAAAGTCTTCCCCAGCACATCCCAAAGATTCTCAATGGGGTTAAGGTCTGAACTCTTGAGTGAAAATGATCTCTCATGCTCTTTGAACCACTTTTTTTGCAATGTGACCTGGATGAATCCTAGAATGGTCATGAAGAAAATCCATTGATGGAAAACCTGGTCATTCAGGTAGTCAGACCTGACTAACTGAAGCGTCCGCAGATCATAACTTTTCCCCTAAAGAATTGTACGGTTGGCACTAGGCATCAAAATATCCAGCTCTCTTCTTACCCTTATGCTCCTCTGGCTCTGGACAGGACCTTTTTTTCGATCTTCATGATCAATGGCAAACTGAATTCTTTTATCTTTGTGCCTCACAGTCGGTGGGTTTCTTTAGTCTATACATCTGTTCATTCCCAATACTTTAAGTTTCAGTACAAATGTTCTTACTTTCAATATTAAACACACCCCTGAGCTCTAATCTTGTTTTTTAAATTTATGATTTGATTTCATCATTGTCGAGATCTCTGACCTCATTTTTCCTGGAAGATGATGGGTCACCACTATCCTTCCAGGTTTTAATAATTACCTGGATAGTTCTTAACCCCAAATTTAACCGTTTCAGCAATCTCTGAATCTCCTTTGTTGTTTTTTTATGCTTGATGCAGACCAAAAACCCTTCTGAAACATCTCCAAGACCACAGGATATATCAAAATGGGGAGATGAACCGAGAAGCTCCTCAATGTATCGGTCAGGGTTTAATCGCCCATACACCGATCAGGCATAAAATTATGACCACCTGAGTAATATTGTGTTGGAGTTGCAGACTAACAGCATAACCTTCTTCAGCAGTTTGATCTACAGGAGCTCCTCTGTTGGATCGGAACCACACGGACCAGCCTTCACTCCTCACGTGCATCAATGATCCTCGGCCCACGACCCTGTCGTTGGTTCTCTACTGTTCCTTACTTGGAGCACATTTGATAGATACTGTCCACTGCAGATCAGGAACATCTCACAAGAGCTGCAATTTTGAGATCCAGACAGAAAGCCAGGATGAAGAGATGATCAGTGTTCTTCACTTCACCGATCATAATGTTCTGGCTGATCGGTGTGTTCATCACTGCAGTAATTATTGGATGGAAGGCTCTGAGCTCATGCACAGGAGAGGAGATGTTTATTCAAGATCTATATAATTATTCGTGTGAATGGAAAAAGGTAGAGGATCAGGAACGGGGATAAGGATTGACGGCATTAGAGAAGATCTGGAGTGATTTGTGTGCAATATCTTAATACAAAAACATCTTGGCATGGACTTGGTGTCAGTGTGGAGAGAAATGAATGTTGGTTACTTCAAGTGAACTTCCTTCTGAGAGTGTAAAGATTCTCCAAGGATGGTCCCAGTCTCATCCAGGACAGCAGCTCCGGTCTCATCACAACTCGTCTCGATGCCTAATACCACCCTGGATCTGACCTGAGAAGCTTCTCTGGATGTTTTAAACCCCATGAAGACACACTGCACCAGCCTACACGCCCCTATCCGTGCATACATACTGCACGTGTTCTCGTATTACCAAGAAACTACACCACGAGTTTATGCTGAGTGATCAAAATTAATTCCACGCATCATCCTTCTGTCTCGTATCAACGTCCTTTCAACCACAAGCGCCAAATTCACGTCACACACTCAACGCAAACGTTCGCTCTGTTTCGCGTTTACGTTGCCATTCCACTTTTCCCACTCGTTTTCGTGTTCATTCCGCGTCCTCGTCTGCGATTAGCTGAAAGACCTATATTTTATCGCAAGTAACCAATCAACAAACAGAATACGATCTGATTATCCAATCATAACAAAGAAGGCGGGCTCTGTCACAATGCAAGTGGGAGGAACAAAGTAGCTCCGACACTGAAAGTAGCTCCGGTGGGCAACAAGTTGTTCCGCTTATTACAGTCATTTTTATTTATCATTGCAGTTCATGTCATTTACATATACATATAAAATAAGATAAATACAATTAATGCAAAAATATAGAGAAAATTATTCTTTCTAAAACCACGCCATTTATTCATTTATTTATTTATAAAAAATCGCGGAACCTTGATGCGCCGCATTTGTTTCCAGGGTGCAAAATGCCGACAGGACACCTCGCATTGCATGGCTGTAAGAATTCTTTTTTTTTTTTAATAATCTGGGCTGTTTTTATGTTATTTTATTATTAATGTTCAACCTGACGAGTTATTTAATTGTTTACATTTAAGTATAAACGGGAAATAATGTGTCTTTCATGTGAAGTAAAGATATAAAGATATAAAAATGGAGCCAGAGAGTAAAAAGAGAAAAGGCATGGAGTATGATCCAGACTCTTGGCAAGTCCTTCCGGTCCTTTCAGACGAAATGTCTGATGATGTGGAATTCCTGGACGCTTTCGCCGCCCCGATCACAGATAAACGCCAAACCTCACGTCTTGTCAAAGATCTTTCTGCGGTCCACCCTATATCTGATCTCCAGCACATCAGACGAGTGAGACCTTGCAAGGACAAGAGCAGTCCTCACCCGTTAGAAGTGATCGTGTGCCTCGTGAGCGACGTCCCTCATATCAAAGGGCGTCCGGCATCCCTGGGGGATCTTCTGAGCTCTGACGAGTTCAACCTTGAAGGCTTGGGAGAACCTTTCCCGGTCCGGATCCCGGCCCGAGCTCCTTTAACCAGGCCGCAGTTCGAGCAGGCGAGCCTTCACTGGCCGACGTCCTTCCACGAGGACAAGCGTATAACGCTCGGCTTGAAGGGACAACTTTTCACGTCCAGGCAGAAAACCAAAATCCACGAATACATGACGTTAGCCGTGGAGGCGGCGAAATCCGGGCGAGAGGAAGGAATGGACGCGGTGGGCGGCGTGATCGTCGACCCGAAATCGGGAAGGATCGTTGCCGTGGGTCACGACCTGACCCGGGATCATCCTCTTCACCATGCAGTGATGGTCTGCATCGACCTCGTGGCCTGGGCACAGGGAGGAGGTGTGTATGGGTACGAGAAACACCCCGCGTGTACATACGCCGCCATGGACCACCAGGTCCAGACAGGAGCCTCGGGGTCTGTGGAAAACGCCCAGCCATACATCTGCACCGGGTACGAGCTGTACGTCACCCGTGAGCCGTGTGTGATGTGCGCCATGGCTCTGGTCCACTCCAGGATCGGCAGAGTGTTCTACGGAGTTCCTTCTCCTGACGGCGCTTTGGGCACCAAGTTCAAAATCCACTGCCAGAAAGGACTGAATCACCATTTCGACGTTTATCAAGGAGTCAGGAGGCGGAGCTGCGAGGAACTGGTCCAGTTGACGTGACTGCTGTTTTTATTATACCGTCTTTCTTACTTTTTTTTATCGCAAATATTATTAAAGAAATTTAATTTATACGATTTGGTCCACCCTTTTTTCTTTAACACTCAAATCTAAGATTTCTTTTTGAACATCTCCATTTCACATTTAATCTCTATTCACCCTCATAATGTCCCTCAGCCTTCTAGGAAAGTGTTCTTCAAGATTTTGTGGAGATTTTCTGCTCATTCAGCCACAAGGGCGTTATTAGGTAAAGTGAGGTGAGGAGATCCGAAGGTGATGAATAAGGTTATCGCAAGAGATCTTCCACATCTTCCAACCCGTGAGAAGATGACCTTCGGGTGCATCGTCATGCTGGAACAGGTTTGGATCGTCTATTTCACGTTTCCTGCTTCCACATCCAAAGACGTCCCACACAATTGTGTGTCTCCGACTTTGTGGGTAAGAACCACATACGGCTGGAAAGGTCGGGTGTCCCAATAATTTTGGGCCAGATATATTGTAATCGTGTATAGCAGGAAGCTCTGCTAACGCACGGAAGAACAACGGAGAAGAGAAACCACCACTGACGAAGGTTTCCTGCAGGTTCAGGGCTGCATTTCTGCAAAAGGAGTTGGAGATTTGGTCAGGATACTTATCTTCAGCATGGAGAAGAACAAGGGGTCCTGGAAGTGATGATGTGTCCCGATCTCAACATCAGAGTCACATCCACAGGAGATCTTTGGTTAGTCTTTCCAGCATCGTTTTCCCACCTGCTGAAAACTTTTCCACAGAACCACTTTCTCCTTTTGTGTTTAATTTTTTCCATCATTGAACATCTTGGATTTCTTCAGTGTTAAACGACCCAGAATATGTTTTATATTTTAGATGGTCTAAAGAAGCCCCCATTGGGATTTGAACTTACAACCTTCAGATCCAAAGTCCAATGCCTTAACAGCTAAAACTCCCTGTTGGACCTAAGAGTGAAGGAAAAGCAGCCAACAAGCACTCAACACCACTGGGAAATGTAGCTACTTCGAAAAATATAAAAACACATTGTGGGTTTAATAATAGTTTCACAGTTTAGTTTTATTCAGGATTCGTGTTGAACATAATAAAAATAAAGAGAAGGAGAACGAGAACAAGGTGTCCAGACTTTTGACTGGTACTGAATAGAGACAAAGACAAAAAAAACGGAGAGACTGCGAGAGCACAAATAAGCCTTTATTACACACAGGGTTTGTTTGAGCTCCAGTAATACCATGAATAAACAGAGACGCTGGGAGGAAAACAAAAAAGAAAAGAAACCCAAGCTGCTCTGCTCATTAAGAGATTCACAGTTACGTCCTAATAAACGAGTACACTGACTGGAATGAGCACATAAACATCATCACACTCGCATCAGTAAACACTAAAAACCTCGGCTCACACGCTGCTTTAGCGTCCTGATGGAGGAGCTACTGAAATACTCTAACCAAAGGAGAAAAAAATATAATCATGCACGTCTTTATAAAGACTTGAGACGTGGGGGGAGGGGGTTGTTTGGGGTTTAAAAAGCCTCGGATTTAGTGCACACCCACAAACAAAAACACACACACACACACACACAACCTCAAATGTGAAACCCAGGCCAGCCCAGATCCATGAGGGAGCTGAAAGAAAAACAGGGGACAAACAGAAAAAGAAAAAAGAAATTAAATATTTAAATTAATGCTTGAGGCGTCGTCACGTGTCCCCTCCCCCACACCAAACCACTCCGGGGTACCTCGAGGTGCGTGTGGGCGAAAGACAGACACTAAATTACACTCTGTACAAAATTGCAAAGTGCCTCCTGGAGCTGAGAGAGAAAGAGAGAGAGAAAAAGGAGGCGTTCTTTCCATCCTGGCCGGTTAATACTTGTTGATGCCGAAGAGTCGGACGCCGTGGAGCTGCGGCAGTTTGGGGATGAGGACGCTCAGCAGCGACGCTGTGTTGATCACAAAATGAGCCGTGTCGTATTTCGTGTAGAAGCTCGTCAGGAAATATCTGAGGGGAGGAAACGCAAAAGTATTAGGACACCTGTACTTTCCTGCCACATGAGGTTCTTCTTCAAACCGGTTACTACGAAGTTGTTCAGGACGTCTTTAAGTGTGGCAGAATAAAATAATATCCATAAAGTTATGGGTTGAAAGATCTTCAGCTATAGAGCTTCAACCCTAATGAACATCTGTGGGACTGCACCCCAGAGCTCCTCACCTCCATCAGTACCTGACTTTACTAACATACTCGTCTCTGAATGAACACACATCTCCATTAAATCTAGTGGAACATCTTCCCAGAAGATCATAACAGCGTAGACTAAATGTGGAATAAAACTTTATACTTTATAAAGTATTTTATGATTTAATAATTATAACTGATTTACGAGAGAAATAAATCTACATACATACACGTGAAATAATTATGATTTGATTCACACACACAAAAATACGTACAAAATGATGGGTGAAATGGTGAAGAACTTTCTGGAAGATGTGAACTGCACGCCGTAGTCCAGCTGTTCCCAGTGTGTGAGGAGTCTGGCTTTGCCCTGGTCTGGAGTCTCGAACGGTGTTCCTTTAACCGCATGCATGAACACGTACATTCCCTACAGGAGATCAGAAACACTGTACATCACACACACACACTCCCTGCAGGAGATCAGAAACACTGTACATTACACACACACACACACACACACACTCCCTACAGGAGATCAGAAACACTGTACATTACACACACACACACACACACACACACACACCCTACAGGAGATCAGAAACACTGTACATTACACACACACACACACACACACACACACACACACACACACACACAGGAGATCAGAAACACTGTACACACACACACACACACTGCAGGAGATCAGAACACTGTACATTACACACACACACTCCTACAGGAGATCAGAAACACTGTACATTACACACACACACACACACACACACACACACACACACACACTCCTACAGGAGATCAGAAACACTGTACATCACACACACACACACTCCTACAGGAGATCAGAAACACTGTACATTACACACACACACACACACACACACACACACACACACACTCTACAGGAGATCAGAAACACTGTACATTACACACACACACACACTCCTACAGGAGATCAGAAACACTGTACATCACACACACACACACACACACACACACACACACACTCCCAGCAGGAGATCAGAAACACTGTACATCACACACACACACACACACACTCCTGCAGGAGATCAGAAACACTGTACATCTCACACACACACACACACACTCCTGCAGGAGATCAGAAACACTGTACATCTCACACACACACACACACACACACACACACACACACCCTGCAGGAGATCAGAAACACTGTACATCACACACACACACACACACACACACACACACACACACACACACACACACACACACACACACACTCCTGCAGGAGATCAAACACTGTACATCTCACACACACACACACACACACACACACACACACACACACACACACTCCCTGCAGGAGATCAGAAACACTGTACATCACACACACACACACACACACACACACACACACACACACCCCCTGCAGGAGATCAGAAACACTGTACATCACACACACTCCCTGCAGGAGATCAGAAACACTGTACATCACACACACACACACACACACACACACACACCCCCTGCAGGAGATCAGAAACACTGTACATCACACACACACACACACACACACACAGGAGATCAGAAACACTGTACATCACACACACACACACACACACACACTCCTACAGGAGATCAGAAACACACATGGGGTATGATGGTGGAGAGAGAGATGAGGGTGTGATGATGGAGAGAGATAAAGAGAAAGATGGGGGTGTAATGATGGAGAGAGAGACAGAGAGAGACGGGGAGAGAGAGATAAGGGTGTGATAGAGAGAGATAAAGAGAGATGGGGAGAGAGAGATGAGGGTGTGATTGTGATGGTGGAGAGAGGTAAAAAGAGAGATGGGGAGAGAGAGAGAAATTGGGGTGTGATGGAGAGAGATGGGGAGAGAGAGATGGGGAGACATGGGGTGTGATGGAGAGAGATGGGGAGAGAGAGATGGGGAGAGAGATGGGGTGTGAGAGAGAGAGAGAGAGAGAGATGGGGTGTGAGAGATGTGATGGTAGAGAGAGAGAGAGAGAGAAAGAAAGAGAGAGGTGGGGTGTGATGGTAGAGAGAGAGAGAGAGAGAGGTGGGGAGAGAGAGAGGGGAGTGATGAGAGAGACAAAGAGAGAGAGAGAGAGAGAGG